>NW_024426552.1:81285152-81368916 GCF_017311325.1 Ursus maritimus
AGCACCGCTCTTCCCAGCCATGTGCTCAAGGTATACTAGACCACTGGGGTCTAGCACGGGGCCCCACAGGCAGGCAGAAAAGGATACAGCCACACTGCTGAGGTTCTCTTATCTTCAGCTTATCTTCGCAATCCCTCCGGGCCACAAACCTAGAGAGACAGAGGATTTCCACCTCTCACTAGAGAGTAGAGGAGAGCTTATGACCAAAAAGAACAGGATTGTATCATATATACACTTTCATCACATCACTTCAGTTTCAAAAACTTTTCGAGCATTCCCCACTATCTGCTGACATGGTCATTCAAGGCCCTGCATGACCTGTGCCAGCCTTCTTCCTCTCCACCCTTCCCGCGATGCCCCTCCTCTCTCTGCGTGCCTTGCCCTTCAGCCCGTCCGTCCGCTTACTGGGCTACATGTCTGTGTTGGCTCCATGGCTTTGGGCAGCTTACTTAATATCATTAGGCTCTGTAAAAGGAGAATAATATTATCTCATCAGAATCTATTAAGAATTAAATAAAATGCTTTCCAGTGAGCACTTAGTAAAGCCCCAAATTTAAGTGATCTGTAAGGTTACTCTATTGCTATTATTATGGTTGTTATTGTTGTGAATCCTTTGCGTTTTGATTTTCTCCTCCCATATCTTTATTTGTATCTTTTCCTTTCTGAATTGCCTTTTATCTTCCTCCTCTTCTTCCTCCACATAACTTAAATCTATGCCATTCAAATTCCAGATCCTTCCTGAAAGTTCTACGGGGCAGTCTTAGCCCATAGCAAACATTGCCTTCTCGGAACCTTTTTTGTACTGAGAGCAATTCCGCTTTGTGCTAATAATTGCAGAATAACCTAGTAGTTAAATGTTCAGGTTCTGGTGCCAAAATACCTGAATTCAAGTCTTTGCTCTACTCTTCATTACCTACAGGCAAACTGGTTCACCCAGAGTTGGTGTCCCATCCCAGCAGGCTGTGCTGGAGAAACACCATCAGACTCACACCTATTACCCCCACCTGCATCTGCTGGACATTGTGGCTGGGCTGTCCGAGTCTAGTCCCCGAGCCCGCTGGGGGTCACAAGCTATTTTAGGGATTGCACTGCCCAGATATATTAGGGATAGTTAGATATTCAGAGGCTGGGAATCCCCAATCAAAAAAAGCCACGAGGCCTTTGAGGTCTCGTAGGCAAAAGTCAATCCCAAACTTGCAGTGCAAGGTCCTAAATTGAAAATTATTATATTATAATAAAGCAGCCCCAGTCTGCAGTACAACAAAGGCCTACAGGCTTTAATTACATTAGAGGACAGTCTTGTTGACCAAAGAAAGCAAAATTAATTAAAAAATGGTTTCTGTCTGAAAAAAGCCTTGGCCTCATATGGGAGTCATTCATATCCCCTGCTAAGACATGTATGTCTTGCCTAAAGCTCCATGCATGTAGTAGATATGCAAAATATGCTAGTAATTGATTTATCAATTAAAAGATGAGTTTTATTGGAAAAGGATAGCAAAATTGACACCTTTGGCCCAATAATTCTCCTTGTAGAAATCTCAGCTAAGAATACATCCACACTTACAGGGGAGGGGAGAGTTGAAAGATTCACTATAATAGAAAAAAAAGAGACAGCCTCAACATGCATCAACAAAGGAATGAGTAAGTGAGTTATGGTAACTCCACACCAATGCAGCCGTCAAAAAAATGCAGAGACTCAAATGCATACTGACTTAGAAAACTCTCCAAGACGTATTTTAAAGTAAAAAAAAAAAAAAAAAAAGGCAAATTTCAAAAAAAAGTAAACATATTTCTATATATGTTTATTTTTTAAACCTCCAAAGAAGTTGTATTTGTATGTAAAAGTGGTGAAAGGAAATTGAAAAGATACAGAGCACACTTCTGACAGTAGTCACTTAACCTCTAAGAGGGGAAGGACAGAGCGCGTGACTGTCTGGCAGGGGAGGGCTGGAAGGGGTTGGGATAGAAGCCCTTGAATCTTTTACAATAATGCTATATTTGCGTATTACCTACATCATAAAAAAGACAAAACCAGACTGTCAAAGGGGAGATAAACAATTTAAATTTTGTTAGAAGTAATTGTTCTAGAAATGCTGCAGTCAAAAAGATATTTGCCAGTCTGGCCACCAGATTAAAGAAACTGATTATTTCAAATCACTTATTTGCCTCTCTCTCTCTCCCCCAGCCCCCCACCCCGGTGTGTGTGTGTGTGTGTGTGTGTGTGTGTGTGTGTGTGTGTGTGGTTTAAAGGTTGCTTTCCTTCAGGTCATTATGTTTACACTGTCACTTTACTCTGCCTTATCTGAGAACAAATTCCTTTGCTAATGTGTTTTTAAAAATTAGAAAGTTTCCTTACTTAAAAGGCACCAATCAATGGGATTGACTTTGTTAGCAAATGTGCTGAGCAAAATCTGATTTGGGGGGAATGGCGGGCCCAGGAAGTGAAAAATTAGCATCACGTGCCATTTCGGTACGTGACAGTAGTCACTTAACAGATTTTCCTTTATCTTCCCAGAGGAGTGCCGTTCAGGACAGAAGTTGCCTAATTGTTTCAGGACACCCAGGTGAAGCCAGGCTGCGTTCCCCTGCCCTCGTCCTCATTGTTCCCTTGAACACTCACCGGCCCACACCTCCGCAGTTTACCTCAGCAGCTCAGAGAGCTCGCCCGGGGCTGTTGCTCCCAGTCAGCGTGCCGCGTCCTGCTCTGAGACCCTAAAGAGGCTTTGTGGTATCATAACTTTCAGACAGACAAGCTGCCACGGTAAACAGGAGGGGAGAGCCACGCCAGGCCACACACCTACAGGACAACTACATTTAACCATTAGCACACGTCACATAGTTGAAGATGGACTGAAATAAATAGTCCCGGGCCCTCAGAAGTCCCACTCCCCATTCCTAAACGGGTTTCTCTCCTTTTCCGCTTCCTCAAAAACACCAGTAATCAGACATCAACAGTCTCAGAGGTCTCAAAAATTCAGGGGCCACAGCAGAGTTCCCAGACTAGGAACGGTGCAGGACATCCAGGAGGAAATATGCCACCAACCAAAAAACATCCAGCTGGTTCACAGAATATCGAATGATAAAGATCAAGAAACGTCTTCCAGATAGCAAGAGACAGGAACACTGCCAAAAGGATATTTGAGCAGTTTTTTGTAGAGGTTAGTTTTACAAAGCGTTTTCATCTGTCAGATAAGCTCTAAACATCAAAACAGGAGTTCGAGTCCAAACTTCAGGAAGAGGTTAGTGATACACACGAAGGAGATATGAGGCTGTGTCTCCAGGGCAAGAGAAGATTGGCAATTACCTAGATAAATAAAGTTTGAAAATCTGAGTAAGGCAGTCTCACTGATGAACAGACTTCTAACTCTAGACCTGCTTTTAAATCTGTGTCTTGGATTAGATTTCTCAGTGAGAGATTATTTGCTCACTCCTGTACCGTCTGAAATAAAGAGAAGCACAGAGGAGACGGAGTGTGTTTTGCTTTTCCTCTCTCGGGACTTTTTTTCAGGGCAAAGAGAAGTCAGATTGGGGGACTGGTTAGCATCTGCTCTCCCCTCGCCCCCAAATAGAAACCTCTATCCAGTCCCTCTTGACAAAATTTGGGGCCAACTCTCTCAACATTCTTTCTGTGAAAGATGCTAAGACAACATGCTGGCCTCTTCCTGTAACAATTCTGACACTAACCCTGCCTTTTAAGTGTAAGATCTGGAATGAAACTGGGAACGTGAATCTGAGAACACCGGGCTATTACATTTCCACTTTGGTCTGTTTCTGGCTTGATTTGATTAAAGTCCACTCAGACTATACCTCCAACGTCTTACTTTCTCATTCTTCCACCACAGTTTAATCCTTAATTTCCTCTTCTGCTGGAATGCTTCATGCTGAATGATTGGATTAAACTCCAGCACTTCAGGATGTATCTAAGTCAGCGTGGTGGTCCAAGCCTCCTTTAATTGGTAAGTGGCTTTTCCGCATTTATCGATATCAAATGTGGCCTCCTCCTTACTTTCTTTAGTTAATACAAGCTATTTTCAAAGGAGACAGAATTTTGCAGAAGAGGGGCTTACCCCTTCCTCAGGGAGGGGGAGGCTGGCAGCACAGCACTTACACTCACCTTTTTTTCTCTTTGGTTCAAAACAAACATTGCATTTATTCTTTGTCTCCAGCTTTCACGGACTTTTTGTCTTTTCTCTCCTTTAGATCTGTGTATGTTCACAACACCTGTCTCTCTGGGAAGCACATATCCCGTTTCTTCAGCTCACCCGAAGTAGACATATATATTATTTCCCTGAGGGGTAGAGAAAGCTATCAGAACTTGGCAACATATAAAGTAAATACCCACTAATTGCAATACATTCATTTAAATCAGGTCTTTATCCTCCTTAGGCATTGTAGTAGGTGGCTTCCTTTGAAGTCTTGTTGAATTTGTCCAAAATTACCTTGCCCGAGGCAGACGGCTGTTTGGAACATTTGTTCTGAACCAATCCCCAAAGCAGTAAATCTTAGCGTGGGTAACGGCTCACATGCCACAAAGAGGAAATGTCCTGGGTAGGGCATGGATCCAGGCTTAGATCCCCCATTATACACAAAGAAAAGAAAGAGAAAGGGAGAGATAGCTGCACAACTCTCAGGGATATAGTGCTATTGTACAATGCTGATGATGTTATAAACCACAAACCCTGTACATTATTGAAATACATAACCAAAAGCCGACCGGTGAGTGTCTTCCCCCTTTTCTTCTGCTGCATACATACATGTATGCATCTCTCATCTTAAATAATTGTGTTTGTTTGCTTACTTGCTTGCTTTAAACACAAGCAGCTTAAAGCCTTCATTATTTTAAACGCAACCTGGGAATTTTATTGTACTTGTGGGAGAGAATCATGCTCCGTGGCCGTGAAGATATCATACCTGTCAGAGACTCTCATCATCCCCCCAAATGCACTGATAATCTGATGCAAACAGTCACACTCTGAGATCTTTGGACTTACTCAGGGCTTTGTTTAGGCTCTGTCACATACTTCTACCATGTACATAAAGCAGCTTTCGAGTCTTTTCACTCTGTTACAAGGCTTCACGTCAATTATATCAAAAACTGACTTGGAGTAAATGACTCCCTAGTTAATTATCATGGATACAGCCTGACGTCACGGCCTTCTTGAGTAAGGGTAGAATCGGAATCAGGTTGTGAAACATTTGCACATTCTATGAAAGTACTTTCATATGAAAGTACTTCATGGGACACTTAGGGTAATGACAACTCATTGCGATCATGCTCCAGTGATATCCCCATTTTGGGGTGATGGGAGATGAAGGAGAGTGAACCCCAGTTAGGAACCTCATCACAATATCAGACCAGAGGAGTTAACTATGATTTATCAAAATGAGGAAACAAAGCAAGAAGGAAGGGGACAGGGGAGCCAATAAGCAGGTGACTTGACTCACGAAAAGGAGGAAATCCCCAGGACAGTGGTGAACAGAGGTGGTAAAGGGTGGGATGACAGCGGTGCAGGAGGCCCGGGGAGATATGTATCCAGATTACAGCAGGCAGCAGACTCTGGGGAAAGACTCAGAGTCGGACTTGATGGAACACTGGATGTGCTTAAAGACATTGAGAAGATTGAGCTGGGGAGTATGTCAATGTCAGTTGGTGTTAAATGCCTAGAAAAAGTATAAGCAACCAAAAAAAAAAAATGGAATAATGAGCACTGAAAGTTTCAAAGAAAACAAAAAGCTATGAAAGATGCCATAAAAAGAAATAAGGGATATCTTTACTTCCTACGATGGTGTGATCCCTGTGATATGTTGTTAAGTTAAATGCTTCTGTTTCCCTAAAATACTCATTTGATTTTATCAAAAATAAGAGGAGGGGCAGATGGGTGGTGGGGAGCAAAAATTTAAAAATCAAAAAATGAAACAAGGCAAAAACAAATCATAAAATTGAAAAATTTTTAAGGGTTACCCATATAGCAGGGGACATAATAGCTACATTTTTAAATATATATTGTTTTATAGATTTGGCTTTGGATCCAAGTTAATATTTTACATAATTATGAAGCAAAATGAAATTTTAAAATGTAATCCCTGAAAAATCAAAAGCAAGGTGTAACAAGTGAACCTGTGTGGCCAACTGATGGCATAACCTCACAGAGAGGAACCGTTCCAAATGACTTTTACAACAGCCATTTGACCATATGTTCTTAGTAGGAAACACTCTAAAGATAACGGTGTTCTCTGATTATAACTGTTTTCAGTAATTATATTAGTAGTAGTCATGTTGGTATTGTTATTCTAAGAATGTTATATAATTATGTTGGTGTATTTGAGAACTGGAATTTTCAGTGTGAATAAAAAGAGATAAATTCATAAGCTCAATGGGGTTCAGAAAAACCTCTGAATATGAATTGAAAATATCGGTGCTTTTGGGGTACCTCGTGGCTCAGTCGGTTAAGGGGCCGACTCTTGGTTTCAGCTCAGGTGATGACCTCAAGGTCCTGGAATGGAGCCCCACCTCAGGCTCCACGATTGGCAGGGAGTCTGCCAGAGATTCTCTCCTTCCCTCTCCCCCTGCCCCGCACCCCCTGCTTGTGTGCATGGGTGCTCTCTCTCTCTCTAAAGTAAGTAAGTAAATCTTCTTTTAAAAAAAGAAGGAAAAAGAAGAAAATATTAGTGTTTTTTCTCCATTTGCATGGAATATCTTTTTCCATCCTTCCCCTTTCATTCTGTCTGTGTGTTTAGGTCTGAAGTAAGTCTCTTGAGGGCAGCATATAAATGGGTCTTGTTTTTTATCCTTTCTGCCGCCCTGTCTTTTGATTAGAGCATTTAGACCATTCATCATTAAAGTAATTATTGATAGAAAATATCAGTATGAACTGATGTGTATTTTATCATGTAAATGAATGTTTATACACACACACACACACACACACACACACACATATTTCCTAAATCTGTTCGCTGAAAAGGCCTAGAAAAAGCGACCAACCCTGTAGCAATAAGCACCACTAGCATCCAGACATACTCTCTAAACACCATTTCCCAATAAAACAGACCAGTGCTCTTTGGAGAGACATCTAATTCCAGGTGTGGGGTGGGAAATGTACAAGATGATCCTGGAACATCTTGCATACGAGAACACAAATTATCAAAGATGACTGAGGTTATATTGAAAGGATGTGGGAGCCAGCTCCACTTCACCTGCTGAAGAAGAGATCGTTTGAACATCAAGAAAGATAATAATTGCAATGGTTGGAAATATATCAAATATGATATTAGCACAGTTCCATAAATGGGGTAATTATTAGAGAAATTATTCAGAAGCTCATCTACTGATGTCTCTCTCTCTTGAACTTCTGTAATGCCCACTGACTATAACATTCATTTGATAATGAATAACACGCCACCTTATTTTATTTTCAATTTAGTCTGACTTTGCATGCCTCTTAGAAATGACTTATATTTTAAAAAGAGAATCTATATATACAGATGGTAAAGAAAAAAATCAAAACATGCCAGAAGGTATAAATAAAAGTAATTCTTTCCTTATTTACACATTTCTAACCTCCCATAATTATCCCCAATCACCCAAAAAGTAACTATTATCATATATCTTATAGAACACTAAGAAAAAGTATGCTTATTTAAGCATACACACTATTTATAGACATCCTTTTCTTTTTTTAAAAAAATGCACAGGTAAGCTAATTCTAGATCCATTATTCTGCTTTTATTTAATCTTAAAAATATATCTTGAGGTCCTTTATATACCAATACATGCAGAGCTACCTAGTTCTTTTTAATGTGTACACAGTATCCCATTCATTATATGGATGTCCCATAATTTATTTACCTATTTCCACATTGATGAATAGCTAGTCTTATTCCAGCTTTATTCTATCTATTTGGTATTACTATCTAACTCTATTTATAGCTGATTTGATTATGAACTCCTCATCCGGGCATGAAGGCTATGGCATGTTTCTCTGCATCACACACTATAAGCACTAGAGAATAATGTGTGCAAAGTCTCCTTGAGAAATGCCCGTAACCAGTTGGGTACTACAAATTTCCACAGTTTTACTTTTGAGGTCAGTGAATAGATGCTAATAATTCACCATTGTTCCTAGGGTAAGTGAGAAGCTCTTTACAAGACTACAGACCATTTAACACTTTATAAATCAAAGCTAACACTTGAAATTACACTCAGAGGTGAAGAAACAGTCACCCTCGTGAAGAAGGGCATAAGCTACTTTGTGCCTTGAATATTTGGGCTGATTTTGTCCCAATGGATCTTGTTGCTCCTTAGGGCCATTAGATTGTGTTTGAAGGTGGAAGGTAACATCGTGATTGAACAGCACACCGTGTACCAACAACAAGGCAACTGAAGTCTCCCGTGTTTCCCTCTTCTACATCATCAGAGAGCATCACCACACTCGGCTTAAGGGCTTCATCCAGCCTCCGCAACAACCAAGTTCAATGAAGCCCCGAATGTGGGGTGTATGTCAGAGGTGGCTACTCCCTGGCACTGAAAGGCTAATTCTCAGGACATTAAGGAAGTAAATAATGCAACGGACTAAATTTTAAGAGTAAAACCATTCTATCAGATAAGACAGATTCTGCTTTCTTTGCCCCTACTTTTGAAGTAAAGGGTAAAAGCATTAAAGGTCAATTCAGAGGTCTCTAAAATGATATGTTTAAATAGTAAGAAATATTAGGATCCAATTCCGTGGTCATTTGTAAGGTTATTTCTTTGAAATTTAAGTGGCACTCCCTTTACACTCACTCACGCTCACACACACACAAACAAGCACACACACACAGGTGTGAGAAGCCCAATCACTCCAGGATTAGCTGTTCCTCAGAAAGCTCAGTAATGATCTGAAATCCGAAGCCCTACTTGAACTTTTCTACTAATTCAGTAATTACTGCTGTGCCTGAAATTGGCCCCTTTCCTGCAATTACTCAACATGCACTTTCAGTCAAAGAGGTTAACACCTGAATTTAGATTCTAATTAGCACCTAAGGTAGAATTTTTTGTTTAAAGCCTATTAAAATGGGGCCTTTTCCCAGCGTAAGATTTCACTAGTCTATACGGGTAAACACATGTTTTATGGATCAATCTGTTTCTGGTTATCTTAAAAGCAACAGAGGGTAGAGGTGAAACCAAGATCAACATATCACCATTTAAGATACTAACCTCAGAATAAGTCAAATTCAACAATACCTGGAGTTGTCAAGCTGGGCAGACCCTCAATATAGCCAAAGACCTCTGTTTCCAAATCCCCATTTGAGTAAGTGATTTATGTCAAAGGAAAATGTAAATAAATGGAGATAAAATAAATTAACATTGGTGTCATTGGCTTTCAGAGCTATTTCTATTTCCTTCCCCCCGTTTTCCTAAATACTAATGTTTGAAAGATAGCAATAGCACAAACTCAGAATTATGTTGGGGCAGGTGGTCTTGAATTCCTCAAGCAGCAATTAGTGTGAGTTTAACTTCAACCAGCAGCGTGTCTTCAAGTTAACTAGGTATCCTGTGCCCCATCCCTGTGGTTGCCCAGTTACTGCTTGGACACCTCCAGCCATGTGAAATTCATATTCCTATTTCCTAAGGCAGCTCATTTTCTTACAGACACCCCTGAAAACATGGAATCCGTAAATGATAGCTTATAAGAACACTGGATATGAGGGCCTTCTCATGATTCAGTTGACTCATAATGAGCTTTCAATACATGCTACTATTTCACAATTTCTCTCCTACCTTGCACTTATGCAATTGACATTTTTAAATCCAAGTTCAAGAACTTATATTTATCTCTTTTGAATTTTCCTCTATTTCAGCTCCTTGCTCAACCAATCAAGATGATTTGGGTTGTCTGTGCCCTCTGGTTTCTTGTCATCTACAAATATAATAAGCATTCTTTCTTTGTTCCCATTCAAGGATAAACTTGAAGATATTTACAGGGTCTCTCGGCATCAAACTTGACTCCGCTAACACTGCAATACAGAAAGGAAATTCTTGTGACTCGTCAGCTATCCTGAGTCACATCATATTCAGAGCCAAATAGAGTAGAAGTGAAACAAATGCTTGTGTCTTCAAAAACAAAGGCAGGAGGGTCAAGGGGCGGGAAGTGGTAAAACGACTTGTATTCGTTTCCTAGGGCTGCCATAACTAAGTACCACAGACTGGGCAGCTAAAAAAATAAAAATGAAAATGAAAAAACAAAACAGAAAGCTGTTTTCTCACTATTCTGGGAAGCTGGAAGTCTGAGATCAAAGTGTCGTCTGGATTGGTTTCCTCTGAAGCCTTTCTCCTTGATTGGTATGAAGACAGTCTTTACCCTTTGTCTTCACGTGGTCTCTCCTTTGTACACGTACGTACCATAATCTCCGATTTTTATGAGGACATCAGTCATATTGGATTGGGACCCCCCTAATGACCTCATTTTAACTTAATTATCTTTTTAAACGTTACCTCTTCAAATAAAATCACATTCTGGGGATTAGGACTATAACACATGAATTTGGGGGGAACACAGTTCAGCACATCACACCACTGAAGAGACTTTTGTCTCCATATTCTGAGTTCTAGGTCGCCTCTGTTCCTTCAGTGTCAGTTTCTGTAAACGCTTGTGTTAAATCTCACTAGATTTGCAATCTTATTTATTTAGCGCACATGTCTTTTCAGATTTATTTTTAGGGCCTTATATCAGTACTTCAGAATCTGCCTTCAAATGGATAGAAGCCTATATATGTTTAACCTCTTTAAATACTGCTGCTACATCATAAAGGTACCCTTTGCTGATGGGCTTACTTACTGCAATAACTCAGATTTTAATCCGAACTTTAATGAACATAAATATGTCAACATACACAAATTTATGAAGTTACAGCATATTTATTTATATTCCTGCCACTATTCCCAATCTTTCTTAGAAAAAATTCAATATGAATATGTAGGTAGATGGCCTTGGTTATCTTGAGCCAGATGTCACTAAGGAAATTTGGTTAACTGATCTCCCAGTGACGTCAATTATATGCCATGGACTGGATTTTCAACCCAACTATTTACCTCCTTTAAATGTGTATCATCCCAGTAAAACCCTATACTATACCCAAAAAGAGGCTCAAAGCCCATAGAAGTAAGACTGTAGGAATATCTTAGGGTAATCAATGTTTGCCGCATTCAGTAACTAATATACCTTGTGTGTCCTAAAATTCACAGAATCTATACCATTAGCACATAGTAGATACTTGTAAGTTTGTGAATGAATAAAGTGGCTTAAAAAAAACACTAGTGGGGTGCTTGGGTGGTTCAGTCAGTTAAGCGTCTGCCTTCAGCTCAGGGCGTGATCTCAGGGTCCTGGAATCGCGTCCTGTGTCAGGCTCCCCGCTCAGTGAAGAGTCTACTTGAATCTCTCCCTCTGCCCCTCCCCCCTGCTTGTGCACTCTCTCTTGCTCTCTGTCTTTCAAGTAAATAAAATCTTTTTACAAAAATTAAAAAATAAATTTAAAAAACACTAGTATAATTCCCTTTTTACCATATTGTAAACTATAATGTTGCTTTATAGTCACTATTTGCCTGCACGCACTTAAGCAAAAACTCTTACCATGATGTAAAATTACTTCAGTTATACCATGTAATCAAGATAATAATATATTAAATAAAGCAAAAATCTGAATTGAAGACAGCCACAAGTCTCAAGAATTATCTTGATTGCTAAGCTGGCCAGCTCCTTTAATAAGTAACTAAAAGATGTATGTTGTTCCCTGCCACTCCTTCCCAGTATGCTCAGTTACTCCATCCAACTTCCGAAGGGCTGAGCGTCTGTAAGACCAGGCCACATGTGATCTAACTACACCTAACAGGTAATACATCAGTGATGCAGGAGGAAAACGCTAAGTAAAAAATAGCATGAAAGGTGGTGTGTTATTTTTAATAGCGCCCATTTATTCTGTAGAAAAAGAAAACTTCACAGCACATTCTCTCTAGGCCCTGGAAAACAAGAGAATTCATGTAAAATGGAATAAATCCCTTTAGAAATGTTTTGCTAATTTTCCCTAATGTTCCCCAATACCAGAATGGAAGTTTTTTTGGTTTTTAAGATTTTATTTATTTATTTATTTATTTGAGAGAGAGAAAATGGCAGGGGGCGGGGAGAGCAGAGAGAGAGGAAGACGCAGGCTCCCCACCATGCACGAGCCCAACATGCCGGGCTCTATCCCAGCACCCTGAGATTATGACCTGAGCAGAAGAGTGAGTCACCTAGGCACCCCCAGAATAGAAATTTTATCCATATCTTCAATGAAACTTACTCCAAGGAATCAACATAGTGACAGAGGACATGAATTCTGGTGCTAGGTTGCCTGGAAGAAATTCTAGCCCTTCCACTCGCTCACTATTAGCATGGGAAAGTTGCTTAAGCCTCAGCACCCTCACCTGTGACATGAATATTATGTTATTATCTACCGCTTAAGACTCTGGAAGATTAACTGAAGCAAGCCCGTAGAGCAATGCCCAGCATGGAATAAGCACTCTAGGAATCTTTGCCATTATTATTTTTGGTTAATAGCATAAAGAGTCACAAAACTCTATGAGTTGACTATTATTATCTTTACTTATATATGAGAAAATCAAGACTTGCTCAATGGCCAACCAGCTACTAAAAGATGGAATTGAGATTTCCGCCTCCCTCCTGCTTCTGCTGTAACTTCTGCTATAAATGTAATCTTGTATGGAAATCGCTCATCTCCCAAAGGCCAAGGGCACATAGCAGTGAGGAGTCGGTGGGAATGTCCTTGAGAGAATTCAGTCATTACACAGTTCTTTTCCCATGATAATGAATGTAGCAAATTCAGGCACAGTTTGGGCAAACACCTGAAGTGGGGGCAGTTGGGACACCAAGTTCGGGATTAGAGGCACCGGGCAGTTCCTGAAGTCAGGGCATCAGTGGCATTGTGATTCTGAGCCATCTGTCCCTAAACAGCAGGATGCCAGCAAGTGACAAGTCAGGTTAAGGCAGTAGTCTTTGAGGGCAGAGGCCTTGTCTTCTCCAACTTTGTGACATGCCCAATAGAGCATAATAAATACTCAATAATAACTGTTTGCTAAATTGAGTTGTCTTGAACTAAATTGAATTGGCCAGCCATCCTCACTTGTATTGCTTAGGAAGCATGAAAGGCCCCACCCCCACCCTCACATCCACACATGGCAAAATAATTCATTTATTCATTTGTTCATCAGATATTAATTGAGTGCTTGCCATCGGAATACTCGATAATAAGCAAGACAGACAGAGTCCTGCTATCATGGAGCTTAGAGTCTGATGATGGAAGAAATGGATAATTAAGCAAGTAATTACATACAGTTCAATGAGTGTTGTGAGAGGGAAGCATGAGGGGCCACAGGAGCACATGGCAGGGAGACCTAAATAAAGTGGGGGGTGGGCATGGTGGCAGGGTGTCACGGGGGACAGGGCCCACAGAGATGAGGCTGGAGGGCTAACCAGGGCCATCAGGTCTTGATAAGGAGTTTCGACTCTTGCAAGTAACAATAGGTAGGGCTTTTTATGCTCTTAAATGTTTTTAAGCTGGGGAGTGACATGTTCTAACTTGCATTTTCAAAAGATCAATCCGGCTCCATTATAGAGAATGGAAAATGGATTGGACAAGAACAGTCTGGAAGGAGATGATTGTGCTGCTGCAGTAGTCGAGGCAAGAGATTGTGGTGGCCTAGGTTAGGGGAAGGAGAAAAGTGGAAAGATTAGAGATATGTTGGAAAGTGAGAGAAGTGTATGGAAGTCGAGAGAGAGAACAAAGACGAGCTGAGAGTTTTGGCTGGGGAAAATGGGATGATTGTTGCTTCATTCATTGAAACGTAAAAAGATGAGGCCAGTTTGAATATGCTACCTTTGCAATGCCTGTGGGACATCCAAGTTAGCAGTTGCTCACTGGAGTCTGAAGCCCAGGAGTAAAGATAAAGATATTACGTGCTGGCATGCCATAAGTGATGAAGCGGTCAGCATATAAGTGGCCACTTATCAAGTGAGACCAAACTAAGACTAAGAAGTGAACATAAGGAAGGATATTGAGGTATACTATTATTTAATATAGTAGACCCCAACTTCTAATGTGCATCTGAGTCACTGGAGAAATTGTTAAAAATTCAGGGCTCCAGTCTATGAGTTTCTGCCCTGAGACCTGAAGAGTTTGCATCTTACTGGATGCTTCTGACGCTGACAGGCCATGGACCGCAGCATTAGAAATGCTTATGTTACAGATGGGCAGGGGAAAAGAAACACAATGTAATCTAAGAAAGAGCAGCTCGGGTAGTAAGAGTACAACTAGAATATGGGGTCCTGCTGACAAAGACGACAACTTCCACAAGGGAAGAGTGGTCAGCCACATCATTCTCTCCACTAGCCTTCCCCAGGTGGCCTCCCCTAAAAGTTACAGCACCGAAGGCCCATGTCAAAATGCGAATGTGTCGTTACCTAAAATGAGTCACCCATGTTTGGCCCTTACAGATCCAGTCTCTTACCTAAAACCCTTGGGTCCCTATGTGTTTCAGAATTCAGAATTTGGGGGATATTAGAAGGTTGCTTATACCGTGGATTATTCAAGCCTCCAGTAGGGTCTGAGATACCATCTAATTACCAAATGCAAAAGGATTTTCGCAGCAAAGTGTATAAATATTCTCACTTGGTGAAATCAAGAGCCTCACATCAGTTCAAGCCAGGTGGTGACAAATGAACCTAAACTGGAGCAAGTTTTACCTAAACTGAGTTACCAAAAAAATTTCAGACAACCTTTCTTGCAGCACTTCATAGTAACTCACAAGAGCCAACCCTTCCAATGCATACTTCTCCAAGTAAAGGTCAGCTCTTTTCTCAGATACGACACCATATGTATTGTAGTATTTGTATATTTCATAACCATTTGGCATGGGTACAATGGTGCTACCACTTCTTTAGGCTTCTGGTCTTTCTATGTGTCACCAACAAAGTTTTTGAGTGTTGTCCCTTCAATCTCATTTTCTCATAAGGACTATGGCTTTTATTGTGTGGTTCTGTGGAACACGTATGATCTTAGAAGTGCACATATCACGTTACAACAGAACTGGCCGTACCTCTAACATTCAACAGGATCTTAAAAGGAGATACAGAATAAATGAATCTTGATGGAAAGAAGGGTAAAAATAATCTTAAGGGTCAACTGTGATACCCTCAGTCTTACTGAAAGTGTGTATGGTGTATAATAGAATAATCAGAAAAGCTAATGTCATTATCTCTGAGGAATGGGTGGAGAGTGATCATTGTCTTTATTCTTTACTGAATATTTCAGGTTTTCTGCAATTAGTATCTACTATCTTTGTAATCACAACCACATAAATTGTTGGCTTTTGGTTTTGTTTTATTATTTTCTTGCTTCTTTTGACATCTGGATCCCAACCAAACAATCTAGGATTAGGTAGGAAATGACAGTTATGGCACCCAGTTTGGAATTTACTGGATGCCTGAGTTGGGAGTGGGAATGCATCTGAAATTCAAGCTTTCCCTTCTTCACAACTTTGCCCTGGGCTAGCCCTGCCCAACCCTTAACCCTCCAGCCCATCCAGGGTCCCATGGCACAAGCGTCAGGGCCTCCTCTCAAGTGGATGAGAGTTGGCTACACCTCCTTTCCAGATCTTCTGCCAACTGTTGAACCAATCGCTAAAAGGGTATTGTGTACGTCAAAACCAAATACCAATCTCCAGGTCTTAGATCCTATCCTCTTTCTTAGAAAATCCAGCCTTAATCCAGTTTGCATTTTTCCGCAAAAGCAGCTTATTCACTAATGGAACAGTCAGATTCCTCCACTTGTTCATTTGTTCACACAGAAAAAGCTGTCTGGGAGACCACCTGTACGGGGAGGGCAGCTGAATAAGGGTTGTTTTTTCTGAAAACAGATTTTCAGGATAATGCTCAGGATTTCACATATGTCAAAGTCTCACTTCTCCATATGTCCACAGAAGAGTTCCTTTGCATTCTGTGGAAGTCCCACCGAATGGAGGACAGAAATAAAATGTGTATTAGTATCTGACGCTAGGAGATTTCACTTCCCCCTCCCCGATCTGACACACAGACACCAAAATCTCACACTTTCTCCAAAATTTGCCCACTCAGAATCTGCGTTGGGCCCAGGTCTAAATGAGCTATTCGGACATAACTCCCAGTGATGTTCAAGGGCATTTGATCAAGAAAGGAACTAGTAAATCACACCGCAGAGACAAAGTATATTAGGTAGTTAATTTATAAACGAGAATGGTTTCTGCAAAGTAGCTTAAAGTCTCCCTTCTCAGAGACATTAAACTTTCAAAATTCCTGAATGGTATTTAAGAGGCACCATGTGCTTTTACTTGATAACGTTTTATTTTGTCTCCTTTAGTACCCTGTCAATGTCTAACGGTGAAGTTGTAACTTAGCTGTTTTATTACATAAATGACTTAGAATATGAAAGGCTTCCTATAGGAAAAAAAAAAAGTCTGTTTTAAGCAGAAAAAAATTCTTTCACCAGCTTCTTTACCTAGGGTGTCCCAAACTTAATTAAGTACTTGACCTATAACCCCAGGCCAAGTCCACATTATGGCGAGCCAAATTTTGGAGTCGAAATTAACTGTGGCATTTGGTAATAAGTATTGCTTTCTTTATATGGGAAGTGTAAGAAAATGTTTGTTTCATAGCAGTGAGTTCTATGCCTCTAAGGAGGTTCAAGGAAAACCCTTGTATCAGATAGTTAAGAGCTCATAGTTAAGTAACACAGTCTGAGTGGGGGAGGGTGATGGAGGAAGAAGTTGAGAGAGACTCATGATGTCGTAGATACATGCACGATGCACTCAGAAATGTTTATCCTCTGTCTTTCATATGCTCTTCTTTTTCGTGTTCTTATCAATTCAGCATGTGGCATGACACATTTAAGAATATCAAGTTAATTTTACTTGCTTTAGTCTGGTCTGTAGGGGTTATTGAGTTATTGTTTTGATTAAATTAGTCATTTGTTTCAAACAACTTGTGTGGCTAATCTGATTTTTCACTGACTTAACCAATTTTTTTTTAAAGATTTTATTTATTTATTTGACAGAGACAGCCAGCGAGAGAGGGAACACAAGCAGGGGGAGTGGGAGAGGAGGAAGCAGGCTCACAGTGGAGGAGCCTGATGTGGGGCTCGATCCCAGAACGCTGGGATCACGCCCTGAGCCGAAGGCAGCCGCTTAAGGACTGCGCCACCCAGGCTCCCCTGAATTAACCAATTTTGAGGGGTTTTATCCATTAGAACAGTAAGTCTAAGCACACTTAGCCTCTGCGTAGGTAAACTTGACTATGCCTTTATGTTCCTAAGACTATCCCGGTCTCCTAGGAAAAACAAGAAAATAATCAAACCAATCGGAAGAACTTCCAGACTTCTGAAGAATACTGGGGTCAGCCCTGAAGAGCCCTTGCTCGTCTTTCTCCCAGTCCCGGAGAGATGACTCAGTAGCAGTAAGATGATTCACCATTGTCTCACAAGAAATTATAAAAATACCGCTGTGTGGCTGATGAAGTAAATTTCAAGGAGACCTAGACTCCATATTTTATTAATATAAGGCAGGTCAGTTTTTAAGCTTCTTCTCAGTGTCAAGAACTATTCTGAAGTCCATCCACTATGGTCTCTTCTTTTTTTTTTTTTTTTAAAGATTTTTATTTATTCATTCGACAGAGATAGAGACAGCCAGTGAGAGAGGGAACACAGCAGGGGGAGTGGGAGAGGAAGAAGCAGGCTCATAGAGGAAGAGCCTGATGTGGGGGCTCCATCCCGTAACGCCGGGATCACGCCCTGAGCCGAAGGCAGACGCTTGACTGCTGTGCCACCCAGGCGCCCCCACTATGGTCTCTTCTATTGTGAAAAGCGGCAACAGCGCGGACACTCGCTGGAACAGAGCCAGGCACGGGGAGAAAATGAGAGCTGTGCTCTACTGAGCGCCCACTGGGGTGCTTCTGTGCCTACCGCACCCCCGGCTTTACAGACGGCGGAACTAGGGCCCGCGAATGCTCGATCTTGTCCGAGGTCACACGGCCATAAGCCACAGATGCAGGATTCAAGGTGAGGAAAGTCTAGTGCAAAAGTGTTTCCACTGCACTTGGGTGGGTATCTTGAAGGAAATATACCTTCACGGCTCTAAATAAAAAGTGCCTCTCTCCCAGGCTTCTTCACCCTTCGGGAGGCAATGGCAGGACAGCCCCGTGCTTGGGACCTGGGCTTTGGTTGCAGATAATCTGCCATTTATTGATGTGTGACCCGGGGCAAGTCACGTCAGCTTGCTGAGCTTCGGGACTTATATGTTGAAAAATACAGAACTGGACACTACGTCCGTCAAAGATTAAATGTGATAATGTTTATAAGGTCCTAGTACCTAGTAAGTATTTTGTACGGGACCGTTACTATTAACTGTTACTATTTTTCGGGGACTTGACCAATGGCTCCAGAGATGTGGTATTTTTATTTATTTATTTATTTATTTATTTATTTATTTATTTATTTTAAAGATTTATTTACTTATTTAAGAGAGAGAGAGAATGGGGGAGGGGCAGAGGGAGAGGAAGAGAGAAACTCTAAGCAGATTCCACGCTTAGTGTGGAACCTGACGTAGGGCTCAGCGCCCAATCTCACAACCCCGAGACCATGACCCGAGCAGAAACCAAGAGTCCAACACTCACCTGACTGTACCACCCAGGGATACCAAGATGTGGTGTTTTAACCACATGACTGCAGAGGGTTCACCTGCTTCTTCCGCTCTTCCACTTTCTCCTCTTCCTCCTCCTTGTCTTCCTCTCTCTCTGTCTGATTTCCTTTTATATTTTTGTCACTTCTTTCTTTGAAACTTTACATTTTCTTATTATAGAAAATTTCAAACATGAAAAATTAGGGACAGTAGAAACCCTCAAATATCCATCACTGAGCTCCAACCATCATTAATGAGGAGCTCATGTTCTAACAGTTTAACACTAAATTTAAAAGAAATCCTCTTCAGTGTACTTGGTATATAGGACCACTTGAGTTTCTCTTAATAAAATCTCTAACACCCCAGGAATTATTTTTGAAAGTAGAACTACAGCTCACAGTTTACTTTCCTTGAGCTTATTTAAAAAGAGAGAGAGAGAGAGAGTGCCTGGTCTTTTTGGAAGCATGGTTTACAGTATTAGAAACTGCAAACATTGTACGAAAAGATACATGACCCATCAAATGCTCAGACTCAGCGTGGAACGGAGGCGAGCTTACGAACTTGAGTAGTGCTGAGATTTGTAAGGTTTACAAATCCTCTTGGAAGTTTTTTCCTGAACCTGGTCCAAGGGTTGGAATCTAAACAAAATACAAAGAAAATGAGTTAAACCAAGCTTTATCCCCCAATTAGAAGAATTCCCCGGAGCTCTATCATTGGAAATTGGGCCTTTCTCTTCAAATGCAGGCCTCCAAAGTCTACGTCGTTGGTGCAGAACCACTGAAGTTACTGCAAACCACATCTCCTGGACTCTGAAAATGATTTCTTAGTAATGGCAAACTAATTATGTGATTACTAAACTCCCTTCATGTGCCATTAGTCATAGGAAGCTGGAAAAGAGGCCTGTTTTCAGGCAAATTGCTCATTTTGAATTGCGTCTCAAAATTCAGCTTCTCATCGGTGGGTCTGAACTGAAAAGTCCGGGCCAGATTGTCAATTAAAACTTCTGAACAGCCATCCTTAGCCAGGCCAGCAAATGGTCTGTGATGACTTGGGGAATCTTTTAAATGGAGACAGAAATGAAGAGACTGGAGTCTTCTGCATATTTTCTTCCTTCCCTGCAAACGCTTTAGGGGAATTAAAATCACAACCACTTTTCTTCCCATAACTCAGAAAACACAGCGTAACTATTTTTTCCCCTGACAAATCCGTGTTCCGCCAAGCTTTTGGCTCCTCTTGTCTGATAATGACAACTGGCCTCATTTTCAAATCCAGATGCACAGGCCCACCCTCCCAATGCTGCTATTGCCCTAGAACTAGAAAGACTACAGCAGAGTTCGGGAACGGGGCTGCGGAGAGTTTTATCCACAGCAGAAGGGGAAAAACCACCCACATGTGGTGTAAAGAAAAGAAACGGCACCCACACACACACACCCAGAAACAGGGGGTGGGGGGAGGGGGCGGGGATAGAATCTGGCTGTGAGAGCAGCAACGGAGAAAGACTCTGAAACTTGCTAGATTAAGAACTCCTTCGGGCACAAACCGCATCCCATTCATTTTTGTAACCACAGTGCTTGGCACACAGTAGGAATGCAATGAATGTTTGGTAAATTCAATTTAATTGAAATGAGAAGAAACAGATTGACCCAATGTGGCTTGCAGTGTCTCTAAACATAATTAATTCTGGAGGTACTCAAAATCATCTGAGAGTTGCTTGCAGGCTCAGTAATAATTTTCGTCTAATGACAGCTCCTAAGACCAGATATGAATTTCATTAAAAGAGTCAGCATGCCAGCAGCTAGAGTAGGAGCAAAATGTTAAAGATCTGTATATCACCAGGGTCAGGGGACAGAACAGGATATAGGTTAATTACACTCCATCAAGTTTTGCTATGTGGAATTTGTTCCCGAGAACAGCGGCAGACCTGTTTTAGATCTGAATCGGTGTGATAACGAGTAGTCTTCTACAAGAAGGCGTGCAGCTAGGGCTTGAGCTGCCAACTGCCGGGACGCTGGGCCCGGCCAGCCTGGGCTCTGCAGGCACACCCTGGGCCAGATTGAAGTGAATTGCTCAGACTGGGCTTTGGTCCCCTTTAAAACAACTCTACGAGGCTGTCTCGGTTCTACGGTGAGGTTTGCTGTTTTAAGTCCCAAGTAGCACTCAAGTTCGATCTTGTTTCAGCACCAAACTTCACGTTCAGGTGTGGCCTCAGCAAGGCTGATCACAATTACGCCCTTTCCCTGACCTTGTTCCAACTTTCCTGTAAACGGGTATGGTATGCAAAAAGCAGCAGAATGGTAACCTAACACCAACTCCGGCTCTGGGGGTAGCTGCTAAGTTGCTCTATTGTGTCTCCAGGAATGCTTTCTGCTACCACTTTAATGTCGTCAAAGGAAAGGGTGTGACACTGGAGGGCTAGGAGACAAGGCTGTGAATGGCATCTTCTTTTCGTAAGCCGAAGATGAGTGCTATACCAATAAACAGCTGGGCTTCCCATTGTCCCGGGTCTACGAATCAGGAAGTTTTGGGAGTAGAGACAATGTGAAATGCTAGAGACAAAAATAATTACTTGAATCGGTACAAGTTCCCCTGGCTGTGTTGATTTAAGATGCTCTCAAAACCACTGTACCAAGTCAGAGCTTGATTTCTTTTTGTTGTGTTTGCTTTCTTCCCAAGTGAGCAAATAAAATGAGTACAAGACCGGAAACTAGAGAGTACATAAACTAGGTAGGTGGGATTCGATGAGTTAAACCTTTAAGCCTCACAGAAAGCTAGACTTTGGGGGGCCGAAAAATGGCTCATGGGAGACTTGAACTCATGCTTCCATCGCTGGGATGACGCTAATTAAATATCAGTCTTTACAATATCGTTCATCGGCTACTCTGCAGGAAAAAGCAGAGCCTGACGTCGTTTCAATCTGATGTCTCGATGTCCAAATGCTGTTTGATTAACATATAGTTAGTTCTCTTACAATAAAAAATTAACGTATACTAGATTCAGTTTTTGAAGAGAGACCCTTGAGCGAAGCCGTGTGGTACAGGTGAAAAACCATTTCATTTGAATTGAGGTGGATTTGGGTTCAAGTCCCAGCTCTGTCACCTCCTAGCTCTAGGAAATTGGAGCACTCCTTCACTCCTCTGAACAGCAACGTCCTCCCCTGTAACACGGCGCGTGATTACACCTGCTCTTTCACAGAGTCGTGATGGGGATTAAAACGGTAAGAAGTGCCTGACGCACACTAGCCACTCAGCATGTGATAGCTATTGCTGTCATTAACTGAGAATGTAGGTTAATTATATTAACCAATGCTAGCATTCACGAAGGAACTTCCTTCATCCCACTACTGCTGTAAAGAACAAGCCAGCGTCATGCTGCAAGGGGGTCTTTTTAAAAGACAAGCTAATTCTAGACAATCATATATTTTTAAAATGCTAATTGAGAAGCACTGTACTGATACGAAAGAGCATTTTTGTAAAGTGTGCAATTGGGTGAAAAGGGCCAGGAGCTGGGAGACAGATGCTGTGACAGCCTTGAGAAGTGGCGCGATCTTAGACAAGGCTCCTGTACCTCAGTCTCCCCATCTCAGTCAAACTGAGATGATAACGCCATCCCGGCCTACCCCATGCCGTGGTTGTGAGGATCAAATGAAAAAACACACAAGAAAGAGCTTTGAAAGTTAAAAGATCTGTATTCACAGATGATGGATGTTATTATAATTCCATAGTTTGAAATTATACATATTAATATCTACTCTGGGTTCAGTTGCGCTTTTGAATCATGGCCTACCTAACCTCTAGCCCCAAAACAAAACAAGGCAAAACAAAAAAGACCTTGATCGGTTAAAAAAAAAAAAAAATAGAAGAAGAAGATAAATTCCTGAAAACTAGCATGAGAAATCCTGCTCCAACTATGCTTTTATAAGAGATTCTGGATAATGCAGTATGTACTGGGTCTCTGGAGGTTCCAGGAAAATTGCAGAAATATCACCAAATCTGTACAATCAAACAGGCAAGCATCACAGGCAACGACAGCGCTCTGGCTTTTCTAGAATCTTAACTAATAGAACTCTTCATTTATTCAGCATACACAGTCTCCTTGTTTCATTTACTTATTTCTTATGAATGAATGAGTCAGAAATGGAAGGTTCTGGCAGACAGGGGATCCTGGGACATGCCTTCACATATGGCTGGTGAATAATAGATTTAAAATAATCACTGTAAATGACACACATTCATTGCTGGTGTCAGGTTCATTGTTACTAGCCTTTGGAAAGCAATATGGCAAAATCTATTAAGAGCCATAAAAATGCCCATATATTTTCACCCAGTCATCACACCCCTGGGAATTTATTCTAAGAAAATAATTCATGTACAAAGATGTTCAAGGCGGTTTCATATGTAAAAGTGAAATCACTTAAATGTTCAACTGCGGTTATAACAAAGAAACAATAATTATAAAGATAATGCAGCAACCCAGGATCGTATTAACCATAAAATGTTAAATTACAAGTGCAAAATATAAGATGGTATTCTAGCATGACTTCAAGTCTGTAAAAATTTGGCATGTGAATAATGACCAGAAATAATATGCAAAAATAAAAATGTGTCAAGGAAGCCAGATGTACTTTTTTCATCTTTTCCCAACCATGCTATTTTTCACAATTAAAAGAAATAAACATTGGGGTGCCTGGATGGCTCAGTCGGTTAAGTGTCCTACTCTCCATTTCGGCTCAGGTCATGATCTCAGGGTCATGACCTCACGCCCCACACCGGGCTTTGCCCTCAGTTGGGAGTCTGCTTGAGATCCTCTCTCTCCCTCTCCCTCTACACACACACACTTTCTCATACACCCTCTCAAATAAATAAATACACAAACAAACAAATAAAATATTTTTTAAAAAAGAAATAATATTGATTGAAATATTTTCATTTGAATAAGGCTAGAAGTCTTTCAAAACACTGGCATTAATTTATTTGATTTTTCATAACAATCCTGAAGAGGTGGTGAGGGCATATTTATCATCATTTGACAAATGAAGAAACTGAGGCCAAGAGAGACTCAAGTCTTACCTAGAGTCCCTCTTAGGAAGTGGCAGTCCCAGGGCTCGCACCAGGCCTGCCTGATGCCCTCACTCGAGCGTCCTTTCACTAACGTGCCTGCTTTATGCTCACCCCAAGGAGACGGGGTCCCCCAGCCTGGACTGATCGGGACATCTGGGTGAAGTGCTTCAACCCAACCCAGACTTTGAGGTGTCCTGGTTTTCTTTAAAAGTTTGTTTGGCTAAAAAAGGTGCCTTCCTACTCCCATCTGGGCCTCACCTCTTCAACAAGAGCTGACCCCCCAATCGGCATGGATTTTTTTTTCCAGTGCCCCACATTCTGTGAACCAAGAGCAATTTTATGGGAAATCACGGCATTCTTTGATTTGGTGTTGGAGACCATCTTGTATCAGACAAATATCAGTATGAATATTGATTTAAACTCTGAAAAAACAACCAACTTACTTATATCTACTCATAAGTCTCATAAATGGGCTGAAAGCAATAATGAGTCACCCAAAAAAAAAAAAAAGGTAAAATTGGACACATAAATTCCAGAATGAGCTTTCCCCTCCAAATATCAGAGATTCTGGTAAAACCTGATCAGATCAAATACATCTCCAGTAAATCCAGCTGCGTGTGGTAAGTGCTGCTGGGGAAGCTGCATTTCCTTGAGCGGCCACAAAGAAAACATCATTAAAATTTAATTTCTGCACATTCCAAATCTCTAGTTCTCCTCGCGACCTAGAGACCACTGATGTGACTGTTCTTGCAGAAACAAATGAAAGGGGGAAAGAGAGAGAACTGGGAGGAAAGGGGACAGGGAAATAGAGAAAAGAAGGATCGGAAGAAGAAAAAACATAGTACGACCTGATGAAACATTTCTGAGAATTAATTTTATGGGAACATGGCTGACAAATTATTAGCACTTTGACTTAGGAAATGTTATCTGTAAAATGCTCAGCGTATGCTAGCAGTTTCATAAACAGGAGATGAGAGTGGGTCTCGTATAGAAGTATTCTGACTAATAAATATATATACTGTATACAATACTAGCATAATAAATGAACAAGGAATGATAGAATCCAAGTACCACCAATTTACAGCCACTGGTGAATTAATGAATTAGATGAATTAAAGATTGTCAACAACTGCTAACCTCACAAAAGAGAGAGCCGGTCAATACGTGCCGCTGATGAAGGGACCAACAGCATGGAGAAATAGCCTTGTCAAAAGAAAAATCTCATCTGAATCCAGTCAAGCCTCTAAATCCAAATACTAATGTGTAAGAAATACAGACAAAAGATACAAGAATATGTTAAGTACACTACAGGGATACAATCCACAAAATCCCAACTGTGGAAAATGGTCTTGTTTCTTCGACAAATAAATCACATCACATGAAGAGAGACAGAGAAAGAGAGAGACCTAAAGATTAAAAGATACTTCAAGAACATATTCACAGGGACGCCTGGGTAGCTCAGTTGGTTGGGCATCTGCCTTCGGCTCAGGTTATGATCCCAGGGTCCTGGGATTGACCCCGAGTCGGGCTCCCTGGCTCAGCGGGGAGTCTGCTTCTCCCTCTCCCCCTCCTTCTGTGCTTTCTCTCTCTCTCAAATAAATAAATAAAATCTTTTTTCATTTTAATATTTTATTAATTTATATGACAGAGAGAGAGACAGCCAGCGAGAGAGGGAACACAAGCAGGGGGAGTGGGAGAGGAAGAAGCAGGCTTCCAGCGAAGGAGCCGGACATGGGGCTCGATCCCAGAACGCCAGGATCACGCCCTGAGCCAAAGGCAGACGCTTAACGACTGAGCCACCCAGGCGCCCCTAAATAAAATCTTTTAAAAAATCAACAAATCGTTGTTACCTCATTTGGACACTGATATTTTTTTTAAGATGTATTTATTTATTGTAGAGCAAGACTGTGCAGGAGAAGGGAGGCGCAGAGGGAAGAGGGAAGAGGGAGAGAGAGAATCTCAAGCAGACTCCGCACTGAGCAGGGAGCCCAATGCGGGGCTCCATCTCACGGCCCTGACATCACGACCTGAGCCAAAACCAAGAGTCAGGCACTTAATCCACTCCACCTCCCAGGCACCCCTGGACACTGATTTAAATAAACTATAAAAACAATAAGAAATGCATGAGACAATTGAGAATTAAAATACTGATGAGGTATTTGATGATATTAAAGAATTATTGTTAATTTTTTAGATATGATAATAGTATTTTGTGTTTTTGTTAACAGCCTTTTTGGAGACACATGCTTAACTGTTTGTGGAATAAATGATACGATGCCTGGGATTTGCTTCAAAATAATATGGGAAGTGGGGGATTTAGATGAATTAAGAGTGATCCAAGTTGAAGCTGAGTGGTGATGGGTACATGGGGGCTCATCATACTATTCATTTCTATCTGTTAAAATCTTCCTTAGTAAAAAGGGTCCTTTTAAATAAATAGTATCAAAAAATGTTAGTTCTTCTTCTCTAATTAGTAAAGTTTAATGTGATAGCCTGGGTTTCGGAGAAAAGTTATAGATGCGTAACTTTAAAAAAGCAAAGAATATCTTCGGTAGGCTACAGAGTAGAGAACAATGAATGAAATCACCTTTGCTTTTTCTTAAATGTACATGTTGTGTCTCTTTGCTACAAAAGGTGTGAAAAAGAAAATGAAATACTATGAAAGGAAGGAGGAGAGAAGGAAGCGAGTATAAGGAGGAAATAATATAAACTAAGAGCTGGCTTTGAATAGGCCACTTGAAAATAGTCAAATAAAGCCATAGGACTGGGTTTATAATGAATCTGTTGTGTCGATGATTGAATAAGCATCAGGTTTTCCATCAGACAGATCTGGGTTCTCAAGCAAGTTTCAGGCCTGATGACTGAAGTTCTCTGAGCTTCAGTCTCCTCCTCTGTGAAAGGAAGGACAACCTGAGTCTGTGTGGGGATGAGACAAGGAATGTGAAATGCCTGGTCCACTATGGGCCATGAAGAGATGACAGCCTCCTTCTTCATCTAGGGAAGCCAAAGGCCCTGCTGACTCACGTAAGTAATGGAAAGACCAAAGATGTCAGATTAGGGATCACTTGGCTTAGGGACACCAAGGAGTGCTGCATTCATGGCTCTGCGGCTAAAACATGGCTGCTCATTCATGAGCTCTGAAGCCCAACTGTCCATTCACGTCCTGCAAGTCCACAGGGTGAACAGTTGCCGAAGCTCGTGAGCAAACCCAGAACAGCTCTACAACCTCAAGCATTTGGGCTAGAAATTTCACATCCTCAGAAGGTTCATCAGCAAAAGAATATTTGACTAAAACATTTCCTTTCTGTGATAAAGTCAGTTTCACCTGGACTAATGAAACCTCAAACCCATGCCCTGCCAATGTATCTGTTTACCGTAATGTGGGAAATGAGCCTGGGTGCCAAGTTCCAACATACTTAGGCCTAAAGGCTACGGCTTTGTAGGGGAATTTCTGGGTGCTTCCTATCATTTGATCCTTCTGCAACTATGCCACGAATTTTGTTCTTGTTAAATTGGTGCCAATGGCCAGGCACAAGTGGGAAGCTCTAAGAGCACCACATAATTTGTTTCTTTTCTTATAATATTATCATTATGATATTTACCAAAGTAACACACACTCCCTGTATCTTAAAATCCAGGGAAACAAAAAGAAGAAAATTAAATTCCTTGCCATCTTGTTACCCATAGATAATTAATGTTAGCATTAAACATCTTGAAATACACTTTCCAATCTTTCTATATGAATCAATCTTTTTCTCTTGTTTACCTTTCCTTCTTTCCCCCCAAGTGGGATAATGTTGTACCACAGTTTTATAATCTGTTTTTTTTTTCCACATAAAAGATCTTGAAATTCTCCCATTATCTTCTGCATCATTTTTACTAGCAATGTACTATTCCATCACATGGCCATATTATAATTTGTTTAGCAATCCCCTATATTGGATACAAGGATGCTTCCAATTTTTTTCTAACATAATCTGATTCCTTAAAATAATAAAAAAAAATATATATTAGGGAGAGTTTGGGGGATTTCTGTCTTAGTAATTCCAGACTGAACCTGTTATCCAAATAGACTAAATGTAACTAAGAAAGCCTAGATCTAAAGTTCAAAACCTCTTTGAACTCTGGCGATTTCATTCATGTGCCTCAGAAGACCTGCACCTGTGCCCCCACCTCCCCAGCTCGGCCAGAATTCCCAAGGTTAATGGTGCCACGCGATGGAGCAGGAAGCTTTGTTTCTCCAGAATCCCGTTGATCTCGGGGTTCAAGCAATGTCATGTTTGCAAAGCCTGAGTCAGAACCTCCACCACCCACTGAATGAAAAGCACTTTTACTCTAGCTTTGTTTCAAGTTTTGCCACAGAAATAAAAGGCACATAAGGGAGGGTAAGAGAAACTACTGAACTTTAGGCATCTTTTCATTTCCTATTGGGTGGCCGAGGCTACACCTCCTTTTGATTCTGGGGTTCTCAGCACCATTTCCCACCAGCCGC
The DNA here is from genome assembly GCF_017311325.1 of Ursus maritimus. Lineage (NCBI taxonomy): Eukaryota > Metazoa > Chordata > Mammalia > Carnivora > Ursidae > Ursus > Ursus maritimus. Next base: position 81,313,438 of record NW_024426552.1, read on the forward strand.
CGGAGCTGCTCCGACTCTCACGCAATCCTAGACATCCAGTGTTGTGCCCTAGACGGTTTTGTGCAGAAGGAAATGCCTCTTGAGCAAAACCAGCAAACCAGGAAGCAACTGTGAAAGTCAGACCTGGTGGGGGTAGAAAGTCATTCCCAGAATGCTGGCTTCCCCCGGTGTTGATTTTTCTGTACAAACAACGTAAAGCACAAAAGCTGGCAGCAAGGATTCATTCTAAGGACAGGAAAAAAAAAATGTGTGTGTGTGTGTGTGTGTAAATATACACTCATTTCTTTACAAATATTTTGGAAACATGAGGCCTGAAGGAATAGTTAGACTCTTATGGGAAAGAAAGAGAATGAGAAAGACCTAGGGACAGAGTGATAGAGAAGGCAGGTCACAAAAGGACAAGTATTAAGGTGGGGGTAGAAAAAGACTTAGAGAATTCTCCTCTAAACCTGGATTATCTCTCTGCTTTTGAGTGTTTGCAATAAATACTCTTTTTTTTTCCTCCAAGCAAATTAGTTACCAGAAAAATATCCTGCCTCCCAGCCCCTTGCTCTCCCTGACAGTACCTGTCAAAAAGATAAGATCTTTCAATGAATTAAAGAAGGTGAAAGGCCAATCCCTCCTAGGCATCTCACTGTGATTTACATCAGTATAATTATATCTTCTATTGCTCTGGGAAATTGACTATACCTACCGGGAAATGCTACTAGTATATTGGAAGTTTCTTTTTTAATTACTACAGAATAGAGACCTGCAACTTTATTTCTGGACCATTCTCATACTGTGCTTCCGTGCGGGGGTGTGTGGTCCATGAACAGGGAGATCTCTTTTCTTAATGAATAAAACCTCAAGATAAAAGTGGGTTAGTACTAAAGAGAAAAGGAAACCAAACCAAAGGGTTACTATTTATGCGGGTAATTTAATTGTGAATGTGCGCGCACGCGTGTGTATGTGTGTGTGTGTGTGTGCACTTGCACACGCTGGGAGGGTGTTCTGTCTTCAATCTCACAAATCTTTCTGTATATTTTATTTCCTTACACAAGACTGCTTCCCAAGCAGATGGTACTCTTGCAATTGTTCTTTAAATCACATTTAATTTGCACTGTCAATGAACATCAGCATGCATTTGAGGTTTAACTTTTTTGTGTCATGTTTACTTTTCTATTCTTTTTTTTATTTAAATTCCATTCGCCAACATATAGTTTTTGATGTACTGTTCGATGATTCATTAGTTGCGTATAACACCAGTGCTCACCCAATCACATTACTTTTCTCTTCATGAGCCCTAAAATGTTACTCATTATGTATACATCACACACACGTATGTATGTACACAAATACGTGGCTACGTACACATAAATACGTGTTTATATACACATGTAAAGAGTTTTTATGGAGCCGAAGGTATGACTATGTTCACCTTTCACTGAAGGAGTGAACCAACTTTAATTATTAACTGGTTCTGTCCAATTTAAACATTAATTTCATGTGACGTATACATTTTTTAAGTTTATTTATTTATTTATTTATTTATGTAATCTCTACACCCAATGTGGGGATCGAACTCCCGAAGAGTCACATGCTCTTCCAACTGAGGCAGCCAGACGCCCCAGATGTGTTAATTTTAAAACATAGGCACATGCTGCTTACTGCTGGGATAAAATGAGTACTAAAAAAAACAAAAAACAAAAAACAAACAAACAAAAAAAAAACCCACCACCACCAACAACAAGAAACTGTAAATGTAATTAATACTAACTCAGCTGCTCCTCTTTTCTCACAAATGGTCCAATTTTATCATACAGGAATGACCCTTAGAATCTGATTTCATAGCCTAGCTGAGTTAGTTTAGGAACTGATCTGGTATGATTTGTATACCTAAACTAAATTAAATGCTGGTATATTTTCATATCCAGATTATCTCCATAGCATCATTTGATGAACTTTTCATGGACTTTTCAAAAATTTTAGTAAATTGGAGCCTTGAACTTGGAAACTTTTTCAAAGTAAATTCCTAATCTGTCTCAGCCACAAATACACCACTGTGACCCTGAACTCACCCCTGATCTCTTGCCATCAAATATCATTTGATCTCTGTGTCGTTTATACCAGACATCACAAACTGTCATAGGTTAATGCAAAAAGATAGCAGTCTGGAATATATAGGCTAAATGTGATTTGTCTGTATCTATGTTTATGACTAGAAATCATCTTGTTCGACATCCTTATTTACAGGTTAAAAAACTGAGGATTGAAGATGTTACCTCATGTGACCAATTTCAAAGGTAACATAAGAGTAAAACCAGGACATCCCTCAAGCCTCTTGAATCTCAAACCAATGTCCACACTACCTTCTCTGATGGAGTAGTTCCCACACCAAGCTTTCTATGGAAAGTTTTCTAGAGCGTCACTCTTTACTTTAGCAACAGGTTTCTCATAGAAACGTCAGTGTCTCTTGATGGGAAATATATTCTGGCAGACTGTATTTTCCAAAGATGGCTGCAATATTATCTCCCATCTCACACGCTCCCTACCATGTACTAATGTGTCTCCCAGGAAGTGTGGGGTTTACATTCCATTCCCTTAAATCTGGGCTTTTATCTATTGTGGAAGTGATGCTATGTAACTTCTGACACTGATCTGAAACAGTGATACAGCTTCCCCCTGGTTCTTTTAGAATACTTGCCCCTGGGACCTAGCTCCCATGTTGTAAGGAAGCCCAGGCATCCAGACACAGCAGCCCTATGGTGACATGCGGCCTTATGGACCCAGCTGAGCTCCCTGCTAACAGCCAGTATCAACCACCAGATAGGTGAGGGAATGAGCCTTCAGCCATGATTCCTGCACCCTGTCATCAAGTCACCCCCGTTCCTGGATTCATCCATTTCTGCCTGCAACTACAGCCTTTGCTGCTCACAGTATATTGGGAAAGAGATTGGGAAGAGGCTAGAGACCAGGGGAAGGACAGTCCAAACTTTTTCCTACTCCTTCCCCATCTGAGTCCTGTGCTACTGAGGGAAGGGTCAGCAGAAGCCCACGTGGGTCCCCCTCCTCTTCCTGTGTCCACCCATTTACTTATGCCTTTTCTTCTACGAGCTACCTTTCCTCTCCTTAAAGACTCAGTTCGAAAGTCCTCCCCTTCCAACGAGATTCCCTGAGCCCTTCACCTGGAATTTCAGCCATATGTACCGGTTAAGATCATATCAGCTACCGCTTGCAGACAAGGCCCAAGGATCAGCCACGTTTGACACACTGCAAAGTCAATGGGGTTACTACTCTGGGTTATGTGGATATTATTTTTACAAATGCTATTGTAGCCGCAGTAGCTTTATTTGCTTTTATTGGTGTCAGTTGAGGAAACAGTCAACTTAAACCTCAACATCTTTTTTCCCTAAAATGGACCTCTACCTAAGACTTGTGTCCAAATTCAGAAATTTCCCTCCGAGCTTCCGGACAGCAGGGACACATCATCGATCTCTTTAGTACATACCGAAGGGGCATGGTAGCTGCCTCATACTGCAGGTGCTCCGGAGAGCTTTATCTTGGGAGGTTTTCCCCCATCCAATACTCCAACTGATAAAGTCATTTTGAATCTTGAATCAATCATGGTTATCTTAACTGTTTGTATTTTATATTCTGCAAATTTCCCAAGCACACCTGCTATGATTTCACATAAATCATTTATTTTTCTTTTAAGCCCCAAATAGAATAAAGTCAGAAATAGAAACTCTGGTACAATATTTTTTTTTTATTTCAGTATCTTTTAACATACCTAACAATACCATTGTTTGGCTCAATTTTACTCCTATCCATCAAAATCATATTATGGTAGGCATTTTATAAATATGAAATTGTTCTTAAGTAAAGTTATTTACTTATTCATTGACTCATTCATTCGTAAACATTTGTTAGACACTTATATATGCCAGGCACTGTACTAAGCACTAGAAACAGAGAAGTAAACAGAACTATTTAAGAAACGCTAGATAAAAGGATTAGGCCAAGGAGTGCAGCTTTATTTCTGTTAGTGGAAAAATCAGAAACAACATAAATGCCACCAATACAGAGAGTTAAATAAGTTATAATACAGCCACAGCATGCTGTGCAGTGGTAAAGAAAAAATGAAATACATTTATAATTCAAGGATAGAAGATTCTCCAAGACATTATACAGTTAAGAAAAAAGTTGCCAATAGATATGACACAGAACTACATAAATATTTTTTTTGCTTAAAAGTTATGTTTCTAGGGGTGCCTGGGTGGCTCAGTCAGTTAAGCATCTGCCTTCAGCTCAGGTCATGATCCCAGATCCCTGGGATTGAGCCCCAAGTCTGGCTCCCAGCTCACTGGGGAGCCTGCTTCTCCCCTCTCTCTGGCCCTCCCCTCCCTTTGTTTTCTCTCTGAAATAAATAAATAAAATATTTTTTAAAAAATTATATGTTTCTAGCCATAAAAAAAGAATGAAATCTTGCCATTTGCAATGAGATGGATGGAGCCAGAGAATATTATTCTAAGTGAAATAAGTCAGTCAGAAAAAGATAAATACCATATGATTTCACTTGTATGTGAAATTTAAGAAACAAAACAAACAAGCAAAGGAAAAAAGAAAGAGAGTGAGAGAAAAGCCAAGAAACAGACTCTCAACTGTAGAGAGCAAACTGGTGGTTACCAGAGGGAATTTGGGTGGGGGAATGGGTTGAATAGATGGTGGGGATTAAGGAGTGCACTTGTGATGAGCACCAGTGATGTATGGAAATGCTGAATCCCTATATTGTACACCTGAAACTAACATAACACTGCATGTTTAGTGAAATTAAAATCCCCCTACAAAGCCGTAGCCTTTAGGCCTGAGTATGTTGGAACTTGGCACCCACGCTCGTTTCCCACATTACGGTAAACGGATACATTGGCAGGGCATGGGTTTGAGGTTTTATAAGTCCAGGTGAAACTGACTTCATCACAGAAAGGAAATGTTTTAGTCAAATATTTTTTGCTGATGAACCTTTTGAGGATGCAAAAATTCTAGCACAAATGTTTGAGGAGGTGCTAGTCCATTTCAGTGTGTAGAGATGTACAAAGATGTCAGATTAGGGATCACTTGGCTTAGGGACACCAAGGAGTGCTGCATTCATGGCTCTGCGGCTAAAACATGGCTGCTCATTCATGAGCTCTGAAGCCCAACTGTCCATTCACGTCCTGCAAGCCCACAGGGTGAACAGCTGCCAAAGCTCACGAGCAAACCCAGAACAGCTCTACATCTGGTTTGAAATCTATGGTCAGGGAACCTGTACCAATATCTGTATTGTTTGGATATTTTAAGGAGAATTCTTGGGGCACGTGGGTGGCTCAGTCTGTTAAGCATCTGACTCTTAATTTCTGCACAGGTCATGATCTCAGGGTCATGAAATCAAGCCCTGTGTCGGGCTCCACCCTGGGCATGGAGCTTAAGATTCTCTCTCTCTCCCCCTCTTTCTCTCCCTCTGCCCCTCCCTCCATCTCACTCTAGGTCTTTCCCTCTCTAAAAAAAATAAAATAAAGAAAATTCTTTCACATATTACTGGTGTCGTTTTAAATGAATTTTTACAGTTAATACTTTTTTTTAATGATTGCAATACGGTATAAGTGCTAAAATGGAGATATGAACAAGATACTATGTGACCCAAAGGAAAGCAAAAATAATCTATTCTGTAAAGTTTCCCATCCACTGGATACCCCTTTTTCCCCCCAGAAATAAAACACTGTATCTCAAGTGTTCATAACATAGATACCCAGAGACTTAGACTAAAAACATGACTTTGGCAATCTATGAGAGCTTTGGAATGCTGGTTAATTTGCAGAAGTTAAAACAAACCCTCAAGAGGACATCGCGAGCCTCATCCAACAGGTAAGGAAACAGGAAAAGGAAAAATGAGTGTCTTGCCCAGAATACCTCAACAGTCAGTGGTGGGAGCAGAATTTCAAATCCAAAGGACCCACTGGGGATTGATCCTGTATTCAAATCAGAGTCAGTCAAACCATCACAACAGATGATGGTTTAGAAGCATCTCCCATTTTCAGGAAACACAAGGAAATATGGCTTACCCCACCCATTAGATTTCTTTACGGGGCAATGGAGCTCATGTCTCTAAGGCAGCAGGGCGTTTTGGTCTTTCATCCATAGCAAAGCCACAGAAAGAGGCCGGTTTCCAGGAACATTCCGAGCCCAATTCTCCAAGCTCACTCTTCTGCTGCACATCAGACATAAACTCAGCCACCACACAGTGTGAACCACTCTGCCGTAGCGGGTCCCTTCATGGAACAATATGGCTGTCCTTACCTCAAGCTAGAAGAAGATCCAGTGATTTGAATGAATCTTTTAGCATCTCTCCAATGATAAAGAAGAAAGTCCATTTCATCCCCCACTTAGCTTCACAAGTAGAAAGTACCCAGAAATGTCTGTGCATGTGACATTTAAATTCCTGGATAAATCTGAAGCTCCTGTCACCCCCATTTATTCCCAACAGGTGAGTCAAGAGTGCACGCTGACAAGATGGAATGCTGAGTAACTCTGCTTTTTTTTCTTCCCAATTTAACTGAGACCTGTAATGTTATTTGATGCAGTTTTCTGTGTTTAATTAATTTAACATTCCAGATTTTTAATTTGCATTTAATTTAACATTTCAGGTTTTTAATTTACCAGATATTGTTTATCAAATATTCATTTCAGAGACTTTCACCGTATATACAGTGCATACCCCTCTTTAATTAGTGTGTGGTAAATTAATTCCTCTATCCTTGCTCTTTCATCAGATATTGGATTAAGGAAGTTCACTGTTTCAACACAGCACATAAACTCGTTTATTAAACGAAGATGGTAAATTTCCCCATGTATGTGCTTTGCTAGTCTGCTTTCATGCTTAACCTGATAAAAACCGCTGTGGTTAAAACCAGAAATCTGTTATTATTTAAAACCTGCTGCTTGGTTTGACAATGGAAGTGTTACATTTTGTATTCTCTCCAATCATTGGATCCAGTTTTGCTCTTATCTTGCTGGAGCTGTAACTCTGCTACCCCTCTACTCCTTCCAGAGCCTTCTTCCCCTGTCTCCCCTCATCCATGTTATCGCCCTCTCCCTCCCTGAGGTACTTGTTAGAATGAGATTACACTTGTCAATGCTCTCCATTAACTTTTCTCAGTGACTCGGACTATCCCAAGTTACAAACTTAAGTTTCTCATCCCTAAGTTTGACGCTTTACTTCCCTCTTATTCCTCCCTATCTCCAGCCGAATAATAGCCCGTCCCCAAAATGATGCTACATTCAAATTTTGCTGGTAGGGACCATTGCGGAAGGAGGGATCTTCTCTCTTCTAGGACACTGTAAACTATTTGAGAACACAATTTCTTCAATTCTGCACCCTAAAAACCGCACCCTAGCATACTGCTTTGCACAAATGGGCAAACAGTACACGTTCATTGGCTATCTGGACAGATGGATAAATAGACGGGTGATTGGAGGGATGGCTGCGTGCATGGGTAGCAAGGTATCCACTCTGGGCCTGGCACCAACCTAGTTTTTTTAACTGTTTTCTCATTTAAATGTTTGTTCTAATGAGGACAGATGTCTTTTAACGGATGAGGACACCAAAGCTCAGAGATTTAAGTAAAGATTTGCTCATGATCTCACGGCCAAGAAGGGGCTAAGCCCAAATCTGAACCCCAATCTGTCTGATCCTCCCGTACTTACTGCACACGGGCAGGACTGGCTACATAATCTGCGGGACTGCTTTGCTCTGAATGGGTCCTCCCCCCACTGCCACCACATTCATATGTGGAAATCCTAATGTCCAATGTGATGGCACTGGAAGGTGGAAACTTTGGGAGATGATTAAGTCATAAGGACAGAGCCCTCATGAGTGGGATTGGTATCCTTCTTATAAAAGAAGCCCCAGAGAAATTCCTCTCCCCTCCCACCACATGAGGATACAACGACAAGTCTGCAACCTGACCGCGCTGGCTCCCTGATCTCAGACTTCCAGCCTCCAGAACGGTGAAAAATTAGTTTCTGTTGTTTACAAGCCATCAGTCTATGGTGTTTTGATACAGCAGCCCGAACAGACCAAGAGGGGGGCCCAGCGCAAAATTAAAACCCCTGTTGAAATTTATTAACAATTTCAAGACAGAGACAGCGGAGCATTAAACCCAGTGTGAGGCCCTTCTCACACGGAGTCTGTGGGGCATCACAGGTCACAGGCCGGTAAAATTAGCCCTGTGCCTGGGGCCTAGCCACAGTCATGGCCCGCATTTCAGCGCCAGCTCCTCACTCCCAGATTGTCCATTAGAACCTCTGTGTTCCTACACTCAGAGAAACTGTTCCAGACTATCTGTCAGAGGCAGTGGGCCAGGAAATGTGCACCTTGCTCAGATGCTTGTGGTAAGTTAGACACACCTTCTAAATAGACTGGGAATGCCTTGAGGCCAAAGAATACCTAAAATACGGTTCTGTCACATTCTTCATACCTAGCACCACCACCATGCCGGCCCCCCACCCCACCCCGACCAGGGCTGGCGGGTGGGCCGGGGGAAGTAGCAGACTTTGCTCTGCAGTAGCTCACTGACCAACCGAATAAAGCAAACTCTAAGAATAGGTATCCCGCCCTTGCTCTTCTGATGAAACAGACGAAACATGTAGGCAGGTAAGGCAGAGCCCGACGCTAGACAGTGGTGAACAGTCCAGCATGTGAGCCTGAGAGCCAAAGTTGAGCGTGCGACCCCAGAAAGAACTCTTCTCTTTGAACTTCCATGAGCCAATCTCAGGGCCAGTTTGGTGAGAGCCAAAGCTCAGGAGGCCCAGTGTGAAACTCAGCACTTTATAAGGCCAAAGACTGCTCCTCCCCACCCCTCTGGCCTTCCTACGTGCCTGCTATTGTTTTCAAAGGAAAGATAATGACCTGTTGATGGGTTTTTAAAGAAGTCCTTAAGACACCAATTCCAGAGGTGTCAGCCATCGATAAAACATTGCAAAGCGGAGAGAAGACAGTCTGTGAAATCTTGAGGCACAGCCCAGGGCGGTATTGGCCACTCTGCTTGTGACCCAGGAAAGCATGTTAAAAACCAACAAATAATAGGGGCGCTGGGCTGGCTCAGCCGGTAGAGCATGCGACTCTTGATCCCCGGGTTGTGAGTTTCAGCCCCATGTTGGGCATTAGAGATTACTTTAGAAAGAAAAAAAGAAGAGTAAAACCAGTACTGAGGTCCTTCGAGATGAAAGCAGGCAGCAGGTTAGGGGCAAACACTTCCTCTTTAACTATTGAAAGCCCGGTTTTAATGTGCTTGAGGGCGGGCTCACACCTGGCTTACTCCTTGAAGACTCCTCAGGGTCCAAGGCGGTCACTCAAATGCGGAAGGGCAGAAGGAAAGAACGATTCTCCGAGGCGACATAAGAGACTGAAGTTTAGAAGGGCACAACCGCAGGTGTCATTCCTTGGTCACTTCTATGTATTTCTAAAAATAGATGACGACATTTGTATACATCCTTTGTGGGGTCACGCTTTCGTGGTTTGTACCGCACTTAACTTCATCTCTTAGGAACCTGGGGGCCATGGCTGTGACCTTGAGTCCAGAACTGGAGTGCGGGCACTTGATTGTTCCTTTATCAACTCCTTCCGGCCACCAGAACAGCCACAGTGTCCCTGGCAGTGCCCTGCCTGACGACAGCACCAGGGCGTGGGGTGCTGTTAGCCAGGAGGCCTGCTTGGTACTTGCTGGAAAGCATTCTTTTTAAATAAACTTGTCATTTGGGATTAATTTTAGATTCACAGAAAAGTGACAAAGATAGTACAGAGAGTTCTCATTATACTCTTCACCTAGTTTCCCATGATGTTAGCATCTTGCGTAACCATGGTGCATTTGTCAAAACTGAGACATTAACATCGGTGCATTACTATGAACTAAAATCCAGACTTTGTTCAGGTTCCACCAGCTTTTCCACTTATGTTCTTTTTATTAAAAAAATAATCAACTACTTTGGGGTACAGTTTTGGATTTCCAGAAAAATCGAGCAGGTAGCATAAGTCCCGCGTACCAGTCCCATCCCCACCCTGCACCCCTAGCACAGTTTCCCCTATTGTTAACATCTTGCATAAGTGTGGTACATTTGGTAAAATAATGAGCCAATATTGATACATCATTATTAGCTAAAATTCATAGTTTGCATTAAGGTTCACTCTTTGTGTTGTGCAGTTCTAGCCATTTTGACAGATGCCTAATGACATGTATCCACCATTACAGTATGATACTGAGCAATTTCGGGGTCCTAAGGATGTATCCCCCTCCTTCTCTCCCAGAACTCCAGACAATCAGTGATCTTTTGTTTAAGATTTTATTTGTTTATTTGAGAGGGAGAGAGAGCACAAACCAGGGAGGAGCAGAGGGAAAGGGACAAGCCGACTGCACGCTGAGTGCAGAGCCTGACGCAGGGCTCGATCCCAGGACCCTGAGACCATGACCTGAGCCCAAATCAAGAGTCAGCCGCTTAACTAACTGAGCCACCCAGGTGTCCCAATCAGTGATCTTTTGACTGTCTCTTTAGTTGTGCCTTCTCTGAAATCTCATCTAGTTGGAATCATACAGTATGTAATCTTCAGGTTGACTTCTTTCACTTAGCCATATATGTTTTAAGATTCTTCCATGTCTTCAAGGCTTGACTAATGGATGTCCTTTTTTTATTCCAGGATCTAATCCAAGGTCAGTGTGGAGGCACATTTAGTGTGGAGGCATTTTTTTTTTAATTTAACTATAATTGACATATAACGTTATGTTAGTTTCAGGTGTACAACATAATGATTCGACATTTCTATACACTGCATAGGGAGGAATTTTTAATACTTCCTTTTCTATGATCAGAATTCTTTTCAAAGCAAGACATTCAGTTTAGTGTCCTTGAGTGATTTTTTTTCTGCACCTAACATTATTTCTTTAGCAAATATTAATTGAGCTTTTATTATGTGTCAGGCATTGTCTTAAGTAAGGAAAACACAGATTTGAATGAGCTATAAAAGATCCTTGCTCCCATACAGTTTAAAAACCATTCCTAAAATTACTATCAATGGCTATGTACTATTCCATCTTATCAATTCATTTTAAAACAGACTAACCCCAAATTTTTCCTATTTTTAATAACAATGTGATAAATACAAATCTTTGGCCATAATCTATTATGTCCTAGGAGACAGTGTTAAAAGTAAAAAGACAGGCCCATTTTTTAAGTATTTGCTATATGGGATGGTATTCCACACCAGAAAGGACATAGCTGTTGATACTTCCTCCAGCCATGAAAGTTCCTAGCTTATCCTTACTATGACTGCTATCTCCCCTCCTCCATCTTCCCCCTACTCTCTGTAGTAGCCCTCAGTCTCTTCCCTCTTCTAGTACAAGCAGTAAAAGCAGCAGCCTCTAGTTCCAAGCTGGCCTCTTGGCTCTGGATTGATTCATGCAGTCTACCTCCCACCAAAAAAGCTTTCTCTGTGTGTGTGCTGCACACACGTATCGTACCTTGAATATCCCGTTCCATTAGGTGTCTGCACTCACTTCACAGCGAAGGTTAATCTTTATGTAGGGTTTGCACGTTTACAACCATTTGCTCCCAGATAACCACGCTGTATTTCCATGACCCCAGGAGGTGATGTTAGACTATGAAAAGTAGGTAAACTGAGAGCAATTTTTTATGATTCATCTCAAAACCCATTCTTTTTAGGCCCCTAATATTTCACCTTTTTCTTATGAGCATAGACCTAAGATATAGATCCCATCCTGAAAAGCACTTTGTCTTAATTATCCTAATGAACACTGTGGTCCGTACTAGTAATAAAAAGATCTTTGGAAGTAGGCAGACTTGGGTTTAAAAGTCAGTGCAACCATTTGCTATTTGTATGACTTTGAACAAGTGAATCTTCAAGCCCAGATCCCTTATCTCTAAAACTGGGGCACTAATAATAGCTAACCCTTGGAAAGAGTTTACCATGTGCCAGACACTGTTGATTTGACCCTCATTACAATCTAATGAGGCAAATTTAATTAGTATTCCCATTTTATGCAGAAGCAAACTAAGGCAGAGACAGGGTAGATGACCTGACCACAGTCATGCAGCTGGTAAGAAGCAAAGCTGGGGGTGCTTGGGTGGCTCAGTCGGTTGGGTGGCTGCCTTCGGTTCAGGTCATGATCCCAGCATCCTGGGATCGAGCCGGGTGTCTTGGGCAGGGGGGGGCGGGGAGGAGTCCCTGCTCAACAAGGAGTCTGCTTCTCCCTCTCCCTGCTCTTGTGCTCTCGCTTGCTCTCTCTCTCAAATAAATAAATAAAATCCTTTAAAAAAAAAAAAAAAGAAGAGAAAGAGAAGAAGAAGCAAAGCTGGGATTCAAATCTGGGAAAACTGGCTCCGAAATCTAAATTCTTGACCCTTACATACATATCCTCTTGCTGATACTACATCAGGAGGATTAAATGAAACAACTCTATATTAAGGATTATTATAGAGTGTGCATGGCCCATAATAAATTTATACTCCCTTTCACCCACTCCTACTGTAACATTGTTATCTTCCTGGTTCTGAGTACTCAAATCGCAGCCGAACAGGAATAGTATGACCAGACCATTCTGCCTGTGGATCAGACACTGGGCAGCACACACAGGGAGTTTAGAGCAGTTTGGCATTCCTGGAGGGAGGCATGAGAGGAGAGAGGGGAGGCCGTTTTGATTGATGGCAGTGAGGTCATAGAAGATGCTGAGTGTCCATGGGGAGGCAGTATAATGTAGGGTAAAGATCATGAGCTTTGCCATCAGCCGGGTTCGAATCCCAGCTCTGTCTACAGGGTAGTCTGGAGAATTCAATGAGACACGATGAAAAGGATGCTCACCACACCTTCTCTTCTTAAAGTCATGCACGCTCTTGGTCCGTCACTGTACTGTACACCTGAGACTAACGTAACACTGTATGTAACGATCATAAAATTAAAAACTCAATAAATAAGTAAACAAACACTCATGCACATTCACATGATTGGACACTGTCCGGCAGACCAGATAGAACTGTAAGACTAACCTTAGAACGAACAATTTAAAAATATGTAGTTCTAGCTTCAATTTAGTGTGCAAATGGATTGCATCTCACGTTGCTGACCCCAAGCAGCCAGAAAGGTCTGCTGGAGTCTGAGAATATGGCAGACCTTTGGGGGTAAATGTGGTAGGTGATGGTGCGTCTCTCCCTAAAGCATTGTGCTTGTTTGGGCTTCACTCAAACCTGATGAAATAACCCTCAGGACTCCCAGCTATTTAGTGCTCAGACCCCACATTCACCAAGCAACCTTCTCATAACACCTAGATCCCCCAGAGTGTGTCCAGGTAGAATGAACAGAAATATTCCTGGCCCTAGAGGGGCACCTGGGTGGCTCAGTCAGTTAAGTGTAAGACTCTTGGTTTCAGCTCAGGTCATGATCTCAGGGTCTTGGAATCGAGTTCTGCATCAGGCTGCATGCTCAGAGGGGAGTCTGCTTAAGATTCTCTCCCTCTCCCTCTGCTCTCTCTCCCTCTCTCGAATAAATGAATAAATAAAATCTTTGAAAAAGAAAGAAAGAAAGAAACATTCTTGGCCCCAGGAAAAACAGATCTCCATCACAAATACATACACATCAATCTTATATGAATTAGAAGCTATTGCTGTGCAGAAGATAAAATAATCCTTATTCTCATCACATCTCTTTGATTCCATCATCAGGAAAATTTTGAAAAGCCCGCCTTGAATCTCAGACGTCCTGAGCACCTACTATGTACGAGACATGAGCTCAGCACAGTGAGGAATTCAAAACTGAAATGACATAGTCCCCGCTGAAACATCTTAAAATCTGAGATAATGAAGCAAATACACCAAGAGCTAAAATAAGGCACAAGTTGAACAAAATGCTGCCTCATTATCACCTTGAAAAACCCCCAAGGCCAAGTCTGGGCCTCCTAGTTCTATTCAACTTGAGGAGGTGATAATGAGGAGAAAATGCTCTCGCCCATTAAAGAGTTCTTGACGTGGAGACCGAGGCTAGCTGCTAAGTAAATGGTGGAATTTTACCTTTCAAGTTACGTAGGTGACACCTGTGACCTTTATGATACATACTTTACAAAGTCTGTTTCCACAAAAGAAGGGAAAAAAGAGAAATGCATACATAGGGGAACAGAAGCATAATTTATTTATAGATGAAGAAAGGGCAAGAGGAGCTGAAGGCAAAGGCCATTCGTCCTCGCAGTGATAAATGAGTCAATCAACATGCGCAACTCAGCGGCTGCCAATGCAAGCCCGTGCGGCTGCAGCTGATGACAACGACCGTCCACACCAGCCCACACCCGTCCCCTGTACGCGGACCATCCTCCCCGTAGACGTGACCTACCCCTCGTCTACGCCTGTAACACCTTCCCCTGCCTTCGCGGCCCAGACTCAAATAGCGTCTCCGCATTGAGTTTTTCCCACCCTCCGCTGGGATCCCTTCGTCCTCTAACCTCTCACGTTCGCGGTCTCAAGGGCGCAATGGCATTCCTCACATTCTGTCCTGCAGGTGGCTCTGACGTAGCAAATCCTGTGACGTATCAGGAACTGATTCAGGAAACCTGGGTTGGAATCTGAATCTTGCCACCAACTAACTGTAGAACTGTGGGAAAGTTATAGTTCCACATTCCCACGAATGGAGAAACTGTGTCCGCTTCAAAGGGTGACTGGGAGAGGCGCCTGGGTAGCGCAGTCGTTGGGCGTCTGCCTTCGGCTCGGGGCGTGATCCCAGAGTTCTGGGATCGAGCCCGGCATCAGGCTCCTCCACTGGGAGCCTGCTTCTTCCTCTCCCACTCCCCCTGCTTGTGTTCCCTCTCTCGCTGGCTATCTCTATGTCACATAAATAAATAAAAATCTTAAAAAAAAAAAAGGGGGGGTGACTGGGAGGTCTCGATGAGATCGTCTAGGACAGCAACGAGCTGCCTGAGAGCATGGCCCAAAACTGAACCTGGCAGGACAGCGGGGAAAATGTGCATGTCATCAAAGATGGTTTCAAAGGGATGAGTCCAGTTTGTAAGGAGAAGGAAGAAGATAACTTGATGGATTCACAGAGGGAGTACTTACCTGTGATCTTTTAGTGGCAGGAGAACATTCTAGAAGCAAAATTAAAATAACTGATGTCCCTTATGTTTATAATCTTGGGCAGGAGTTACAGACCTGAGAGAAGTATAAGGAAATGTGTTCTTAAACTAAATCACATTTTAATTTGAATATAGAAGCAACAGAATCTCCACATTAGATCAATAAGAATAACCTCACGTGTATCCCAGTCGGAACCTTTACCTGAGTCTGTTCTGTGGACAGGACAGCCGAGGCTCCCAGCGTGGTTCCATTAGAACTAAACGGAAGCACTTGAGGACCAGCGGTGACTGCCTCAAAGCAATCCAGAGGCTAGGAATACTGCAGTGGGGAAAATCAGGGCACCCAAGTGCCAATGTGTTGTCAGTAAGGTTCACGAAGCAGCCTCGGGAGGGTGTCTGGGTCTTACTTTCTTCATCTCTGTCATGAAACACAGCTGTGAGTGCCCTCTCAGGACACTTCTGGCCCTGTGCTTATCCAATTAACAAAGTTCAAGAGGTCAGTCATGGGCCAAGGTGAAAGCCATCCACTCACTGCCCCACCTTGAAGCTTTACGTTGTGAAATCTCCATTCCACTCAAAGCATCGGCAAACCCTGTGCTGGGTAGTAGGGCGAGACCAGGTCATCCAGGAGCTGCATGCCCATCAGGATGACCAAAAAAGAAAAACAGTTGAGTTGAAAGGAATTTATGGGTTATCTGGTTCTAGCCCTTCCTTGTACAGAGGAAGAAACCAAACATCAGAATGGTCAGAAATCCTTTTCCCAAGAATGCAGAGCTAGAGGAAGATACAAGAAGGGGAAATACAGAGGAAAGAGCCCTGGACTGGGAGTTCTTGCTGTAGGAGGACCCAGTTGTACCCCCTGGGGTCAGTGGCCACATCTCCCCAGGCCTCAGCCTTTCCTGGAGAATTAAGCAGCTCACCCACTGCTGCTTCCAGCCCAGCCCTCTCTGTATTTCGAAGCTGGGAATAGAACCCCAGCCTCCTGCTCCCCTGCCTTGGGCCCTTTCTGTCCTACCAGAAAAAAAAATAATAATAATAAGGGATGCTGTGGAAACATAACCAGTTGCAAAACCCTGGGAAGACAAGAGGAATGGTAGAGCTGGTTCGTCCTGGAGCCCGTTAGCATCAGGAGACTGACGGAGGATATGTTTCTGCATTTCTCAAAATATCTTGTACCTGGGCATGGGAATACCTCTGTTCATTTACTCATTCAGAAATGTGTAATTTTTTTGAGGGTAGGGAATAAAATTAATTGATAGTGTTCAAATTCAGAGGACAAAAACAAAGGCAGGCAGAGACTGTTTACAATAAAGCTGATGAAGCTTCAGCTTGAGTCCTTCCCTGGCAGGGGCTCCTTCCAAGATTCAGTGGTCATACACGTGGTCCTCCAATTGAGAAAGATCTGCGGAAGGGAGAGATTTTTGCAATCTTTTTCTTAAGAGGTAAGCCTCAGGCCCCTGTATCCAGGTGTATTCAGAGGCTGAATTTCTTCTCTTCTCTCCTCCATTACTTCCTCATAGGGCTGGAAGAAAGAAAAGTTTTCGTTTTTGTTTTTGTTTTAATGAAAAGAAATGTACAACTTAAGAAAAGATCAAGTCTGAGGAATTAAAAAGAAAGCCTATAAAGAGCAAACTCTGAGTGAAACAACACAGTGCCCCTGAATGAGATGTGTGGAAATTTTGTGTCAATGCCATGAAGTGTGCCGAAAATATCTTGAGTTTGGGGGTGCCTGAGTGGCTCAGTCAGTTAAGCATCCGCGTTCGGCTCAGGTCGTGATCTCTGGGTCCTGGGAAGGAGACGCACATCAGGCTTCCTGCTCAGCGGGGAGTCTGCTTTTCTCTTTCTCTCCCTCTGCCCCTCCCCACTGCTCTTCTCTCTCTCTCTCTCTCTCTCAATTAAATAAATAAAATTTTTAAAAAATATATCTTGAATTTAAAACTCAGGCTTCCTTTTGTTTCATAAATTCTAGCCATTTTTTTAAAGATTTTATTTATTTGTCATAAAGAGAGACCGAGCACAAGCAGGGGGAGCAGCAGGCAGAGGAAGAAGCAGGCTCCCTACTGAGCAAGGAGCTTGATGTGGGACTCGATCCCACGACCCTGAGATCCTGACCTGAGCCAAAGGCAGACACTTCACCGATGAAGCGGCCAGGCATCCCCATTTTAGCCATTTTGATTGATTTGACACAACGTTGACAAATCAAAATTGTGTCAAACAACCTATCTGGCCAATTCTAAAAAATTAAAAATTTTTTTTAAAAAATCTTATTAACTTGTCTGGTTCTCCTGATCATTTAAGTCAAGTAAAAAAAAAAACAAAACAAAAAAACAAATTTACTGACGTGGTGACAAATTCACCTGTGGGTGAGATTTTTAAAGTTACTGCTTGGAGAACCCCATGCTTTAGAGCAGAAAGGGCAATTTAAACTTTTAAACTTCTTGAAATAGAACCTTCCAACTAGGAATTTTTACTTAATAGTGGGTGAAAACATTTTTTACAGGAGGAGCATTTTATGGTATGCCACATAAATGCACTGTACTTGTGACTAGTCTGTCCCATTTACAGACCCATATGGGTCTGATGAGGAAACAGGGTGGTGGCAAATTATGACTTTTAAGGGTAATTGAATTATGTAGCTGTTACCAGATACCTCTACCCATTTCAACCCCAAATGTTACATAGGGCTCCCCGGATTTCCAAGCTCTGCATTTAAAATAGAAACCTCTCTGAAGGAACGGAAGGTATTGAACATCCTTTGTCCTAAGAAAAAAAGAAAACTCAAATATTTATGAGTCACTAGTAAAGCCAAATGAGGACCGTGAAGGTTCTCTTACAGATCTCATGCACAATGACATCCCAGGTATGGAGAATGCTTGCTCCTTTCTTTCTGGGGACAGACGTTTGTCATTCCAGGTGGAAAAGGTCAGCCCAAAGACAGGATGATTCAGTATAACATCACTTTCTTCTCAAGATTCTAAAATGCAATGTTTCCCCAACTTGGCAGATAAGAATTATCTGAGGCAGTTGTTACGAAGCAGATCTCCGGGGCTTAGGCGGAGTCCAAGAATCTGTATTTTCAGCAAGCTCCCAGGTGATTCTTATCACTGTCATAAAGCCCAGGCTCAGAATGGCTCCCAGAGACATCACATTATTGAAATAAATACAACAGCCCACAGGGAAATGTACTTTACCCTGTACACAGCTGGGAAGCCACTGGGGTTCATGGCTTAGAATTTCATCTTCAAGCCAAGATGTTAAACATATCAATGAATGTGTGTTCCTTATTATCACCCATAATGGTTTCCTTCTTCATGTCTTAGGGGAATGCCATATGCCCAGAGTTCCTGGCAGCAGAAAACCAAAATATTAACAGAATAAATTACTTCAAATTAGACATGTGCTGCTGAACTATTCTAAGGTATTTGGAATATTAACAAACTTGGACCTGGCTGAGGATCATTAATAGCATTGTCCTCTGAGCACATTCTTCAGATAAAAGCCTTCCGAGTTTGCTTTCAACTGCCCGAGCACTGGCGTCTTCACCATCCTGCAAAGAAAGCGAGGGGTTGGTTTTGCTAGCTCTTCAAACCTTTCTCTGTGATACCTATAGTCAGAAACAGCTCACCTCGGGGCCAGGGCCAGAACCAGAAGCCGTGGCTGCCTCCACCCCTTGCCTGCCCGAGGAGTGGTGCCAGTTCCAGCAGGACCCAGACAGCTGAAGAACGTATGGAAGGCCGAGGTGGCTCTTGTCTCTGCCTGGGAGAAGGAAAAGACCCACTTCCTGCATCCAGGGATGCCCTCCAACCAAGAAGAGCTGCCAAGACCCAAGGTCAAGCCTGTCACACACGTTAATGGTAGAAACAATTATGAATAAAATATAAGCCTGTGAGAAAGTCCTCCTTACTCTCAGGGACTGAGCTCTCTTGCATACTGTTAATATGCTATGGTTCTGTTTCCTGAACACAAGTGTAATTCTCTTTAGATATCATTGTTATTGTTAATTTTTAAGATTATGTATTCATATGTTCAAAACAAACAAGATACAAGGGGGAAAAGCTCACTTCTACCCTTACCTTCCATCTACCTAGTTCCCTTCCTCCTGCCCAGACGTTACCACTTTATTTAGTTTCTCATGTATTCATCCGGAATTTATGCAAAATAAGCAAGTGCAAATACAGCTTCATATGTGCCCACTGTTTACACAAAAAATAACATCCTAGGTTTATTGTTTGGAACTTTGCCTTCTTTCATCCAACAAATGTGCTTAGAACCCTTTTCCAAATCGGTACCCAGAGAGCCGCTCCATTCTTGTTTATAGCTGCGTAGTATTCCATCAGAGGATGCACCAATAGGTAGTGAAACTATTAGCTTGCAGTCTGTTTTCCTGACCGTGAAATAAATGGCTTTGTTTCAGAAACCTAAAAGTTAAGTAAGCCCAGACACACCGAGAGGGTCGCTGAAGTTGTGCGTGCAGAATTTCTGCAGATTCTCAGAGGGAGGGGATTTAAGAAATACATTCTGTACCACATAATTACGAAAGGTCATTTAATATATCATGTTCTACAATAAGAGCAACCGGAAAGCATCCGAGAGAAATTAGAAAAGAATTCGAACCCAAACCTGAGTTAGTTAAGGTAATGAAAGGAAACACAGGAGACGCGGAAGACCAGCTCAGTTTCTGTCACGTCCCTTCTGCCCTGTCAGACTCCTCTCGGTTCTTGGAGGGATTGATGCTTGTTCAAATAAGGACTCAAGTGGTCTAATTAGGTGGGGAGGGAAGAGATTGAGTAAGGGGAAGGCCGGAGGGAAGAAAAGGAGGGCCAGGAGAGCCATGTCTGTATGTTTTTATTCTGAGAGGCTAACCTATTCCCTAAGAAGTGATTTCACCATCATATTTCCTCCAGGCTGCGATTTTACAAAAGGAAAACTTTCGGCTCACGACTCCAGGTCTTTGGCCACAACAGTATTTAAAGGTATGACCCTTGTTTTTCACCAAGCCTGGAACAGTTGACATCCCCTTTTTAGTGTTGTCCTCTCAGAAGAGGTCAAAAAAGAGATTTCATCTCTGGCCAACAATTTACTAATATGTCAGTAAGTACCTTTCGAAGTCATTTTAAACTTTAAAAAAGCTCCAAATAGGGGCACCTGGGTGGCTCAGGTCATGATCCCAGGGTCCTGGGAATCTGCTTCTCCCTCTGCCTCTGCCCCTGCTCCATTTCTCTCTCTCTCGTTCACTCTATCTCTCAAATAAATAAATAAAATCTTAAAAAAACATTAAAAGCTCCAGATATTTCTTAAAAGTTGGGACAATTTTTTTTTTAAGATTTTATTTATTTATTTGACAGAGAGACACCGTGCATGAGTGGGAGGTGGGGAAGGGGCAGAGAGAGAGGGAGAAGCAGGCTCCCCGCTGAGCAGGGAGCCTGACATGGGGCTCCATCCCAGGACCCCGGGATCATGACCTGAGCTGAAGGCAGATGCTTAAGCAACTGAGCCACCCAAGCGCCCCCAAAGTTGGGGCGATTTAAACAGGATCCCCACCTTCACACACTAGCTGGTGTTCAGTGACCTGGGATGTTCACTAAAGTCAGCCCAAACTAGAGAGCGTACTCGAGCACTGAGGATAGCAATGTAAACTGGCATCACCTTTCTGGAGGGCAGTTTGGCACGACACAGAGAAACCTTTAAAAAATATTCACATTCTTGGACTCAGAAGTTGCATTTCTGAAAGTCAACACTAAAGGAATTTTATACTTTCGCTACAGGGTTGAGAAGCTATAGGAAATTGGATTTAGCAGGTGTTCTCAAATATTTTGATCCCGAGACCCCTTTACACTCTTCAAAATTATCAAGTACACCACGGAGCAGTTGTCTACGTGGGTGGTATCTATTAATATTTGCCAGATTATAAATTTAAACGGAGAAACTGAACTAGAAACTCCAACGATCACTCAAGGGCTTTCCGTCCAGATGTTCATCGCTACCTTAGTATGCAGCAGAAGTGCTTTACGAGAACTTCTCTCTTGTCACACAGAATATTAATAGGACACCGACCCAAGGGTTGAAATTTAATAAAACTAATCATTTATTATTTAAACAATTGGCTAAATGATGATTTAAATAAATTATTTTGTTCTCCTATTATCTAATTAGTTTTTTAGTTATAAACTATTCGCTATTAGTTATCACTGCACTCTGCAAAATCGGGAGGAGGAAAGCTACAAGACTTAAGGGAAAATGGGTTTGAAGCACGACACTCAAAAACCTTGTCAGTGACACAGTAAAAAAAAAAAAGGAACTTCATAAAAAAAATAACAGCACCGTTTGACACAGGTTCAATGTGCGTTTGATAACTATGGCATTCTACCTGGAATGAGACCCGCGGTTTGCTGTGGAAGCACGCACCTCCCTGCCGGCCCGGTTGCCAGCAGGCCCACCGCCCTGTGTGGGAGAGGCACAAAACAACAGGTAGAAAACAGAGAGAGAAAGGTGAGATAAGGAGGAGACAATGAGCAGAGAACAGAGAGGAACAATAGGAAATAGGCTGAGAGGAAAGAGGGAAACATTAAAGGGACGGAAGGGTTGCATGTCACCATGAAGTTGTGGAAGAAGGCTTGTCTGAATTGGGACAGAGAGCTGTATGGCCAGACGTTAGTGGCCATGGCTCCTTGTGACAGCGTGTGCACACGCATGCTCGGTGGGTGCGGGGCGTGTGTGTGTGTGTGTTCACCTGGTGTTTCTCCTGGAAGAAATTGTGTGTATGCAGACTTACTCAAGTTGTTCCCGTGTGCCATTGTGCTGGAACAAATTTACATTTTCAAAACAAATGTTATACCAGAACTGAGGGCGTTTAGATGATCTTTTAAGTCTGGAAACATGTACACCGCAGTGACATTAGTTTTATCTCAGTACAGGATTACAAGTGTTTTAAATTTTCTTCTTTCCACTAATGTATGTTTGCTAAGCTTCCTTCGAGCAGCATGTATCAATTTGTAATCAGAAATTTGAAAAAAAGATGTTCTTAAATTTAAAAATCCAGCTAAAAATTGTGAATGGATTCTACAAAACAACTAAAGGGCGCCTGGGTGGCTCAGTGGGGTAAGTGTCTGCCTCCCACTCAGGTCATGATCTCAGGGTCCTGGGATCAAGGCCGCCATCAGGGTCTCTGCTCATCCGGGAGTCTGCTTCTCTCTCTTCCTCTCCCTCCGTGTTCTCTCTCTCTCTCTCTTAAATAAATAAATAAAATCTTTAAGAAAATAAATAAGTAACTAAATAAACAAATAAACAAACAGCTAAAAGCTATGATCTTCTCCCTGAGCCAACCAAAAATGTTAGTCACCAACTGATCTGAGAATCGCCCTGGAGCTCTATTCGGCCTCCTCTAGCTCAAAGACTCGAGGCAGAAACTACCAGACACCTAGGAACTTGTCTTGCCCAGCCTCCTCATTTTAGGAAATGGAGGCCTCAGGAGGTGAAATGACCTGTTCAAGGTCATGTAACTGGTTGGCGACAAAGCTGGACCAAAATCACAAAGTCTCCCAGCTTTCAATTATTTATTCTTTTCACTCCTCACTAGCCTTATAAAAAAAGAAGAAAAAAAACCAGTCACAGAGGTATTGTGGAATTGGGATTGATTTACACAATACGGAATCAACAAACCATTTCAGTGCAAAGAAATCTAACAAAACAAGACAAACCAAAACAAAGCTGTCAACTAGGTGAAAAATAAAATCATGCCATCTTCTCGTTTCACACTGTATAGAGCAACCAGTAATCACACGGATGTTTCCCTTTCCAACCGGGTGCTTCGGCGTGGGGTTCTCACGGCCTCTGTGTAAGAAAAACTGGTCATGAGGGAGGTAGGAGGAAGAGGAAGGGAAATCTTTTCTAAAGACAAATTAAACTCTTCGAAACCCTACTATTCATATAGATAACTAAATTTGGACATTAGATGTAACTGCACTTGCCAGGAACAGTCAATACTCTAGACTACATTAGAAAACAGATCCATTGAGAAGTCAGCTCTGCATGCTATGAATACCAGGTACTCACAAACTCCGTGCGTTCGAGTACCTTCAGTCAACAATCTTACAGAAATGAAATAGCAAACATGGACACTTTTATGTCCCTTCTCAGAAAAAACCGAATGGTGTCTCAATGACACCAAGGTGGTTTCATTCACCTGCCTTAAATCGATTACCTATTATCAACTGTAGAAAAATTCCAATTTGTTTTTAAAATGCAGCGGATTCTGTAGACAACTCATTGGGCCAAAGCCTCAATAACTATATCAGGAAGTAAGGATACCTTTCAAATTAGAAAGGATGGACAACCCGGCTGGGCCCAAGCCCGGGTGCTCTCAAGTCCTTCATGGGAACTGATGAAAGAGGTTGGTTTGGGGCCTTCACCAATTAAGTAATCAGTTGCTTTTGGTTCCCCTAACAACTGACACAGTCAAGATTACTAGGCAAACAGGCTGCAACGATTCAGGATCCAGAGCCAACTGGAGTGACACCCATTCCCGGTGCAGTCACTACCTTCTTGTTTCAGAGAGAAGGAAGTCAGAATTATTTTTAAGAAGTCCAGGATTTGGGGCACCCTGGGTGGCTCAGTCGGTTAAGCATCTGCCTTCAGCTCAGGTCATGATCCTAGGGTCCTGGGATCGAGTCCCGCATTGGGCTCCCTGCTCAGCGGGGAGTCTGCTTCTCCCTCTGCCTATGCCTCTCTCTCTCTCTCACAAATAAATAAATAAAATCTTAAAAAACAAATAAATAAAAATCAATAAGAAGTCCAGGACTTGGCAGCCATTTGCTGAGGTGCGCTCGTTAACATCATGCAAACAGAAAGAAACAACCCAAGAGGCCACCATGGTGAGAAGGTCTAGGCTTCCCAGCCTCACCAAAGGTCAGGCTGTCTGATGACGAAGGGCCCTCCTTTTCCCTTCAATAATATTTACTGATGCTTTTATTTTTGTTTTGTTTTATTTTCTGAGTAATTTTATTTATGGTAATGCTCAGAAAGGTTAATCCTCTTAACTTTAAATAAATACAAAATACTACTATTAATAATAATAATGAAGAAAATTGAGTTTACAGAAGAATCCCACACCTGTCAAAACATCAGGTTGTACACTTAAAATATATACAATTTTTATTTGTTGAGTATACCGCAATAAAGCTGGAAAAAGTGAACAAATGGATATATAAATAAAAGAATTCAATGACCAAAATAACCCAGATCTTCTTTTTTTAAAGATTTATTTTTAAGTAATCTCTACCCCCAGCGTGGGACTCGAACTCACAACCCCAAGATCAACAGTTGCATGTTCCACCAACTGAGCCCAGCCAGGCACCGCCCAAATCTTTTTTGCTATGGATATATACCTTTATATATTTGGAATGCAATTTTCATAGCCTGTTTTTTTCATTTTGCACCCTAGGCTCATAATTCCCCCAGAACTTTTTAAATTATTTAGAAACATTGTTTTAAATGATTATATAACATGTTATTCTATACACTGTATATTCCCAGTTTATTTTTCTCATTTTTCAGGATTAGACACTCAAGGTGGTTTCAAATTTCCATTATTATAAATACCTAAGAAACAAGCATATTTGAACATACATTGTTGACTGCATATGTTCTTTGTATAATAATAGCTTTATTAATTTAAATTAATCATCATAAAAACCCAAAGAAGAAAGTACAAATGAGGAAATGTAGTGGAGAGAAGTGAGTCATTTGATCAAGGTCACACAGTCAGTAAGTAGAAAAGCGCAGACATGAAACTAGACTACCACGGTGTCTTAGAAGGGCATGCCGTTTTTTAAGGATTTTTGGTAATGATCGCTAAGCTATTCAATTATCTCCAAGAAAGAACATACCAATTTATATTCTCTAAAGAACTGTCTGACTGAGATGTTATGATTTAAAGGATTCCATTTCTCAAATATACCAATGTTATGATATTTAAAATGGAAAAATCTTTTTATGCCATCATGAAAGAAATGTCAGGCAATAGTACCAAACTGCGTGGTATCCATACACCTATTCAAAGAAAACCTGCTTGTGACAACCTGCAGGGGAGGAGAACGGGATCCACCAATACCCAAAAGAGCCTACGTTCCCTCTTCGGAAGACGCTGCACGCCGTCAGGGGGTCGGTGCCCAAACAACGGTTTTTCACTTAAAAGCACTGAATTAATGGACATAGGGAAAACACACTAAATATTCCAAAGCACGTCCAAACAGCTACAAGAGTTGGGCCTAAACAATACAAAGGATAAATAAATTGTCGTATATTCATGCAATAAAATACTCTAGAGCAGTAATGACAGATGAATGTCATCAGCATAATTTTGAGAGGATAACGCTAAACGCAAATGCGCACACTGTGAAATTCCACTTACAGAAGGCTCAGAAATAGGTAAAAATAATCTGTGGTTTGGGAAGCAAGTTTAGTTACCACTTTGTGGAGGTTTAGAAGGGGTTTGGTGACCGAGAGCATCAGGTAGGCTTCGGAGGTGCTGGTAACAGTCTGTTTTGCTCTAGATGCTATTTCTGAGAGTACACACTAGTTTTGTGAGAACTCACTGAGCTCTGCCTTCACGACATGTGCAGTGTTCTGATATGCAGTTTTCTCCTATTCAACTTTTTGAAACTGGGCCCAAGTTAAAATACATGCAGAAGTAAAGCAAATGGTCGTGTAAATAGCCTCTTGAAATAGAACTGAGGGATATCACTAATTTAATAAAAACACAATGAAATCTCATATTGTAGAAGCCAGTTGTTAGAATTTGGAGGGATGGATTTTTTCTTTTAAGATTTTATTTATTTATTTGAGAGAGAGAGAGAAAGAGCACAAGCAGGGGGAGCACCAGGCAGAGGGAAAGGAAGAAGCAGGCTCCCTGCTGAGCAAGGGAGCCGAGATGCAGGGCTCCATCCCAGGACCCTGAGATCATGACCCGAGCAGAAGGCAGATGCTTAACCCATTGAGCCACTCAGGGGCCCCTGGAGGGATGAATTAAAAGCAAAATTTTATTTGAATGGCTTGAACCCAAAGTGACTTTGGGGGGAGTTCTGTTTTGAAGGAAAGATTTTTAATTACAAATGCAATTACTTTAACAGGTAAACTATTCATATTTTCTATTTCTTCTTGTGCCGGTTTTGGTAAGTGATCTCTTTTAAGGCATTCGTCCATTTCATCTAACTTGTTGAGTTTATTGACATTAAGTTGTCCATAGCATTCCTTTACTATCCTATTATCCTTTTAATGTCTGTATTTCAGATCTTTAGTAAAGTCACATCTTTTATTCCTGATATTGGTGATTTCTATCTTTTTTCTTACTGAATCTAGCTAGAGTTTTGTTAATCATATAGACATTTTTCAAAGAAAAGTTTTAATTTTTGAAGGAAGCATCATCATCTGTTATAGTATATTTCACTTTTGTTCTTATTTGTATTAAATTTAATAAATTACTAAATTATTTTAGTATTAAATTTAATTACATTAAATAAAACACTATAATTTTTTTAAACACTATAAAAGAAACAGAAATTGTCACACTTGGTTTAAAAACCAAGATTCAATCATATGATGCCTGAAAAAATAAATAAATAAAACTCACTCTGGGGGCACCTGGGTGGCTCAGTCAGTTAAGCACCTGACTCTTGGTTTTGGTACGAGTCATGATCTCGGGGTCATGGGATCAAGTCCTGTGTCAGGGTCTGCTTGAGATTCTTTCTCCCTCCCTGTCCCTCCCCCTCTGCTCCTCTCCCTGCTCACATACACACTCTTGCTCTCGCTCTCTAAAACAAGTAAGTAAAGTGTTTTTTAAAAACTCATTTTAAATACATAGGCACAGATAGGTTTAAAGTAAGAGGGTAGAAAAGATAGAAAGCATAAGAATTTGGAAATGTCTATATTAATATCAAACAGAGTAGATCTTAGAACAAGGAATATTATCAGGATAAAGAGAGACATTCCATAACAGAATATCAATTCATCAAGAAAACATAACAATACTGAACATATAATGCACTCACAAGCAAAGTTTCAAAATTCATGAAGCAAAAACTTTGAGTATAAAAGGAAAAACAAATTCATTTAATTGGCAATTTCAACACCCCTGCCTTCATAGTTGATAGAACAAGTAGACAAGAAATCAGAAAGGAGGGGCGCCTGGGTGGTTCGGTCAGCTAAGCATCCGACTCTTGATTTCAGCTCAAGTCGTGATCTCAGGATTGTAGGATCGGGCAGTGTCAGGCTCCTCGCTGGGCGTGAAGCCTGCTTGAGATGCTCTCTCTCCTTCTCCCTCTGCCTCCCTCCCCCCCAAAAAAAAGAAAAAGAAAAGAAAAAAGAAGGAAAGAAATCAGAAAAGATATAGAAGACAAGAACAATACTACCAACAAGCTAGACCTATTAGCATTTATAGAACACTCCATTTAGCAATATAAAATGACTTTTGAGACATGTTTAGAATTGTCTTCATGGAGGATAAAGACAATTTCATACTAAAATATCTCGGCAGGAAAAACAACAGACCAAAAATTAAAAAAAAAAAAATACGTATCAGGTTACAAACTGTGGTTTTCAAACTTGGCTGTACATCAGAATCATCTGGGACATTTTTAAAAATCTGATGCCCAGGACACTCTCCAGACCGACTTGATCAGAATCAGGTGAAAGAGGTGGTGACTACATTAACCTAACAGGACTGGCTCTGGGCCAAATTGTTAGATAGTGAAGTTTCTCTTGGGAGGCATCGACTTCCCCTGTCTCTTGCTCTACCCCTTTCTGGGAAGGCTTCTTCCTCTCACTCCATCCCACCCCGTTAGGAGATAAATGCCTTAAAGTGTTTTGCTACTCTGTCCACTTCAAAGCCTCCTCTTAGAAAAGAATCATCTCTGTCATTTACTGCTTTATACAAATATGTGTCAAAATTCCTTACCTTAAGAATTAAGCCTTATTTTTAAATCATTATCCCCAATTAAAAGAATTTCAACCATTTACTTACAAATGCACTTAATATAAGAAAAGGTATTTTTGGTTTTATGTTTTGCTTCTTCCTAGAAGACCCTTTTAAGGTATAAGAAAGTGATCAGATAGGTAACACCTACTTATAGAATTATAAAATTACAAAGCTAGAAAGAATCTAAGTTGGGATTCCTGGTTGGCTCAGTCAGTGGAGCCTGGGACTTGATCTTGGGTTTGTGAGTTCAGGCCCCACGTCTGGTATAGAGATTACTTAGAAATAATGTAAAAAAAAATAAAATAAAAAATAAAGAATCTAAACTAAAACTTCATTTATCTCCATATCCCAGATACAACCCCACCCATCTAAGAAGTGATTGTCCAGCTTTTGCTTAAATAACTATAACAAAACTTGTTCCTCATTCCAGTTTTAGTCCGGCTTAATTAAAATAAAGATTTTCATTTCTTACTTCATCATTGCACATAACAATTTTGAAAATTAAGGAACAAAATAGAAATTGTTAATGATGGCTTATTAATTTTAAAAATAATGTTTACGGGGCGCCTGGGTAGCGCAGTTGTTAAGCGTCTGCCTTCGGCTCAGGGCGTGATCCCGGCGATCTGGGATCAAGCCCCACATCAGGCTCTTCCACTGGGAGCCTGCTTCTTCCTCTCCCACTCCCGCTGCTTGTGTTCCCTCTCTCATGGCTGTCTCTCTGTCAAATAAATAAATAAAATCTTTAAAAAAAAAATTAAAAATAAATAAATAAATAAAAATAATGCTTAATAATATCTATAGTAAGAGACTGAAGAGTTACAACTCCAATACCAAGTGCCATCAATGGGGCAAATGACTTAACCTCTCTGGGCCTCAGTTCACCCATCTGTAAAATGGGGACAGTAATACTATCACATTGACAAAGTTGTTAAGACAAACTTTAATGAGTTAATATAAATAAAATTTGTGGGACAATGCCTAGAACACTGTTAGCTAGTTCGATTATGATTGGTTGTGGCTTCTCAGAGAAGTATGACGAAAAGACTCCAGCTCCTTCCAGGTGGCCGTGAGTGAGCAGGACCAGCCACGGTGCAGGAGAGCCCAGGTGCACGTGGCGGCCCACCGCTTCTGAGCTCTACCCTGGCTGCAACTGTAAAAGGATGTATGCAAACTGACAAGTACCACCAGAGAACAAGATAATTGAACACCTGAGGCAATTAAAGGTAATCTAATTGGGGTTCCTTTTTTCCCCTTTGTTAAACAGTTTTCTATGGCAGTTACAATGCTGTAACTACAGATTAAGACAAAGTAAATTTTTAAAAGCCCACTTTGGAGAGTAATTTCCATCCACCAGTATCCACTGAGGTCCTCCTGAGCCATATGAAATAAACCTCTCTGCTGTGGTTTGAATATTTGTGTCCCCCCCTCCAGAACTCTTGTAAGTGGAATCCTACCCCCGAAGATGCTGATATCAGTAGGCGGGGTGCTGACATCATGAGGGGTGCATGAGGGCAGAGCCCCCAGGAGGGGGATTAGCGTCCTAGTAAAGAGGCTCTGGGAAGATCCCAGCCCCAGAAGTCGGGGACCCGGAAGAGGGCCTCGCCTGACCGTGATGGCACCAGGATCCTGGACTTGCAGCCTCCACGCCGTGAGAAAGAAGTTTCTGCTGTTTCTAGCCACCCTGTCTGCGGTGTTTTGTTATGGCAGCCCGAACAGATGAAGAAATTCTCCCTTGCTCAAAACCCTCTGCATCTGTTAATTCTCCTTTGTTTCTGCCATGTGGAGAAGAGTTTTTGA
The DNA here is from genome assembly GCF_017311325.1 of Ursus maritimus. Classification (NCBI taxonomy): domain Eukaryota; kingdom Metazoa; phylum Chordata; class Mammalia; order Carnivora; family Ursidae; genus Ursus; species Ursus maritimus. The sequence continues at coordinate 81,343,345 of NW_024426552.1, forward strand.
GGCAAAAGCTCCCTGCTTTTATGTTCTTCAGTGTAATTTATTAGTATAAAAATATTTACCATATTACTAATTATTCTTCAAATAAATTTTCATAGCTTCATACTGCATCATGATTTACTTCTGAGCTCCTATTGTTGGACATTTAATTTACTTCCATTTTTCACTCAGAAATAAAATGCTAACGAACATCTTTGCTGATAAATTTGTGGGTTCATTTACGACTATTCCCTCAAGATACAGGCCACATGTCCGTAATGCCATGTTGTCGATCGCCTGGATGACGTCAGCATTTTGGGCAACAGCCGGAATGCACTGCTTATTCACATGGGGCTTTCGGTCAATCAAAACAGCCCTCTTTTTCATCTTTGTTATTGTTTAACCACATCTCCTCCACGTGGGCCCAAAACATTTTGTTTTTAACCCATTATTCCGAGCCTATCGCGATTATTTTTTGAAGTTTTTATTGCTTAGTTTGTAGAGTAGTCAATGTAGGAAATATGGCGAAAGAAGCATGCTCACAGATGTATATAGAAAATATTTGGTTGTTGGGGAGCCTGGGTGGCTCAGCCGGTAAGTGTCTGCCTTCGGCTCAGGTCATGATCCCAGGGTCTTGGGATCGAGTCCCACATTGGGGTCCCTGCTTGGCGGGAAGCCTGCTTCTCCCTTTCCCACTCCCCCTGCTTGTGTTCCCTCTCTCACTGTCTCTCTCTCTGTCAAATAAATAAATAAAATCTTAAAAAGGAAAGGAAAGGAAAGGAAAGAAAAGAAAAGAAAATATTTGGTTGCCCAACCACGCACGCAGTTTTTAAATGTGCCTGGAACCCCCATCTTATAGAAGGAGCCTTTGTGCTGCGGTGTCCCCTCCCCCACATCCATTCCCTCTCTGGCCTCACAAGGTAAGACTCTCTGCAAGACGCTCCGGCAGTCTGGGCTACCTCAGCCTCACCTGCTCCAGAACTTCTTGGCTTTCTCCCAAATCAGCTTCACAGCCTTTTGGGGATGCCTAAAATACCCCCTCTTTATGTCCATTCCCAATCTTTCTTTCATGTCCACTATCTGCCCCCTTAATGTGACATCATCAGAGGAATGAGCCCTATGTCCAGCAATGCCGAATGGGGTGGGCTCTATTAGGCAACTATTAACATCAGTGCAGCTCCTGCTTTCAGCAAACATTTATTGTGCGCCTACTACACACACGGCTTCAAGCGTAGACTCCCGGAAGCAAATGCTCACTGAACGTGCACATGTTTAAACCTATATGCAACTGTCATAGGGAAAATGACTTTTGAAAAAACAGATACCCGCCACCTTAAAATCTGCTACTAACTTTCTTAAAATAGTAGCCAAGAGTCGCAGGGAAGGGAAAACGAAACTTATTTTGAAATCTCACGGCTAAACTGTGCTTCTCCCTACTTTACGGCTCTGCTACCACTTTATGGATTTCCCAGCCAAGTATTTGTGTCTGGGTGGTGAAACCAGGCGAAGAAAAATGTAAGTGCCAAGGAATCGGGGTGACATATTCACATCAGATTTCAGAAGAGAAAGAATAAAAGGTCACAAGTGCTAATCTAACCCCAAGCTGACAAAGTAAAGACAAATTAGCGTAGGCTCTCTGGAAAGTCTGGAGCTGAGTAAGCTCTAATGTTTGAAAAAAATAGGTAAACAGTCCTTCTTCTGGTCATTATCTTCTGAAGTGCACGAGACATTAAATAAACAGTCATATTATGTTCAAAATACTCCTAAGATGAAAAAGACTGTCAACCAAGCATTTGCAGAAGATAATGGCAAAGAAAAGACAACATCGTAGAAGTAAGACATCCGGAAAATAAAATCATTTAGCAGGCTTTCGAAACTGACAGGTTCTCGAAGGAGGCCGTTTTCTTCCTACCTAATTTTTTTTAAAGAAAAAAAGCTTATGAAAAATGATTTTTTGTTGTTTATTTATTTATTTATTTTGGTGCCTTAAGGGCCGAAGAGGACTTGGGACCCGCTAGTTTAGCTCTCCCTCGTCCCCACTGGCAGGTGAAAACACTGAGGCCCTAGGGACTTTTCAAAGTCAAGAGCAGGGCAAGGCCTGGGGTGCCAGTCGAGAGCTCCTCGTCCAATGCCCCAGGTCACAGCAAGCACGTTGGCACCCCCTGAACTTGACTCAAGGGGCCATGCTCTAAGGCTTAGGGAAAATTCTGGGGACTTTTAAAAAACAAGACCACACAACAAGTAAAGGCACTAGACTGTATCCTGCATTGGGGGCAAATTCTGTAAAGGGCATTATTGAGATAATTTTTGAAATTTGAATATCAAAAATAGTACTTAATATATGTTAAATTTCCTGAATTTATAACTACCGTGGTTATGTGAGAAAATGTCTTTTTTCATAGGAGATACATGTTAAAATATTTAGGCATAAAGAGGCATAATGTCTGGAATTTGTACTTGAATGGTTCGGAAAGAATACATTTTTTAAAGAGAAAGAAATAAAACAAATTTGACAAAACATTAGCAATTAGTCAATCTGGGTGAAGGATATACAGGGATTCTTTTTTTTTTTTTCTTAAGATTTTGTTTTTAAGTAATCTCTACACCCAACGTGGGGTCAAATTTATAACCCCGAGATCAAGAGTCATGGGCTCTACCAACTGAGCCAGCCAGGCACCCCTACAGGGATTCTTCATACAACTTCTTACAACTGTTTTGTAAGTGGAAATGATTGCAAAATAAAAGCTTTAAAAAGATTTTAAAAACTAGATGTTCAGTATATTTATTCTGAGCCACTGAGCAAAAGTACTTCCATGACCCCATCCTGGCTGGGGCTCCTCTGAAAGAGAAGGGGTAAGTATCTCCTTTGCACGGTTTGCAGGACACAGAAATCCCCACCAGACAGAACGCTGAGCCACCGTGCGGTAAGTCAGCCACCCCTGCCCTAGAGTCAGGATCAACTGGAAATAGCAGGGGCTGAGTCGGGAGGGAACCGAGTTAGTTTGGGGCACAAGCTCTGCGAGCAGAGCTTGTAGTCCTGGCTTTCTGCCTCTCCCTGGCTTTGTGACTGAGGCGGGCTGCCTGACTTCCCTGCATCTCTGCATTCCCACCAAACAATACCTACTCACAGAGTGACGGGAAGGATTAAATGACGTGAAGCTCACTGCTTTCTAAGCCTGGCACAAAATAAATTTTCAAGGTGGAAATTGTGATGATTATTCTCAGGTCTGAGTTTAAATATATAGGCTGCCAGAAAACAACTCAGTCACTCACTCCTTTGCTTCGTCGCTCAGATCCACAAACTTCTATTTTGACAAGAGCTGTGCCGGGCTTAGGGTGTTCAGCCACGTGCATGACAATTCCCTCTGGGGGGGGGGGGCTTACATTCTAGGGGGAATCAGCAGGTGAAGAGGCAATTACACCCAAAGTGAGACCAGGGATGTGAGTGGCCAGCGTGAGGAATCAGCACAAGTGAGGAACGCTGGGACTGGCACCTAAGCCAACCTGCGGGGGCCAAGGACAAGGTGTCATCTGGGCTGAGACTAGGAGGATGGGTAGGAGTGAGGCAGGCAAAGGTGGGTCAGCGGGAAGGACATTCCAGTCAGTGGGAGCAGAAAGTATATGCAGAGAGGCGATGGTGCTCTTCAGGAAACAACAGCACAGGCATATACCCCGTTGGAAGTGCCAACGGTGCTGGAGATGGGGGACGAGAGACATTGCCTAGCAGTGGGGCTAAACAGTAGGTTAGAGTCAGAGACAGGTCCTTGGAGTGTTGAGGAACTTGGGTTTTTCCTGAAGAAACTTCTGAACGGTTGTAAGCAGAAGACAGATGAAAACAGATGAGAATTTTAGAAAAATTATTCTGTCTGCGCCCCGTTCCTCCAAGACCATGGTTGTGGATGGAACTCTGGCTGGAGGTGATGGTGATAGCAGTGAGACTAGATTCCAGAAGAATCTGGAAAGAGTATAAAAGGATTTGGTACTTGCCTGAGGGTAGATAAGGAAAGGGAGGAGTCTAGAGAAATCTTGGTTTCTAGGTCATGAGGTCTATTTTGTTGGCTAGATAATGGCCGCATTAACTAAAACAGGAAATATCATGTGAAGGTGGTGGATACATAGGGAAGGAATGTTCTTCCACTACCAGAAATTGCCGGATTTATCAGTCATGTGGGGTGGGGGAGGGTGCCTCTGGCTGGATGGAAGAGATGGAGAGAAAATGGGGCAGGAGAGTGTATTTCTAAGGAGGTCAAAAGTGATGTAAAGATAAATTTCCCCCTTCTCACAGTTTTGCCAAGGGCCAGGTTGACAAATTAAACATTTTGAGAACTTGTAATCCTCCCACTAAGAACTATGTGAAGAAATAGCTGAGAACTGAAAAAATTTTAAGACACATACATTCTATGAGCCAGCAATTCCACTTCTAGAAACCTGTCCTACAACTATACTGGTATTTGTGAGCATAAGAAGAACATACAAAGTCTATCCATGGGGAATTAATAAATCAACTATGATACAGCCCTACTATGGAATACAAACAGCTATTGAAAGAACGAGGCGGTAGGGGTAAATCTACATGGGGAACAGGAAAATGTCTTGAAATGTATTTCAAGGGGCGCCTGGGTGGGTTAAGCCTCTGCCTTCGGCTCAGGTCATGATCCCAGGGTCCTGTGCTTGAGTCCTGCATTGGGCTCCTTGCTCAGCGGCGAGTCTGCTTCTCCCTCTGCACCCCCCCTTGCTCATGCTCTTTCTCTGTCAAATAAATAAATAAAATCTCAAAAATATATATATATATATTTTGAGACATAAGGAGTAGAATGCCACCTATCATACTGCAATTCTGCTTACTTAAACTCTCCATGTGGGTTTGGGAGTGGGGACTACATTATGTCTGTGTGCATGCGTGTGTATGGTATGCAGAAATGGAAAGATACACATTAAACTATTAACATCCTAGTGATGGGAGTAAAACTGGAGAAAGAAGGTTAGGGGTAGGATGAAAGGGAGTTCATATTTGCATTCAAATATTCTGTTTTGTCTGAATTTCTTTGATCATAAACCTGTCTTCATGTTACATGTGTATATTTTTTAAAGATTTTTTTAAAAGATTTTATCCATTTATTTCAGAGAAAGAGTGGACACAGAAGTGGGGAGGGGGCAGAGGGAGAAGCAGATTCCCCGCTGAGCAGGGATCCCCAAGCTGGGAGATCTCAGGACCCCAAGATCATGATCTGAGCCAAAGGCAGACACTTAACTGACTGAGCCACCCAGGTTCCCCACAAGTGTATATTAAAAAAAAAAAAAAAATCTAAAAGTTGGGGGAGGACTTTGGGAAATGCAAAGAGCTCATTCAATTAATATTCATTCAGGTCCAACTGCGCATCAAGCACTAATTAGACACAAGGATACCGCAGTGAGCAATAGCAGAGGTGCCTTCCTCCTAGAGTCTATAGTCTAGCAGGGAAGACAGACCACTAAACATGTGATTATAATAAGAAATGACAACACCCTGGCCCAGAGTAAGCGTTAGGTCCCGATGAGGCACATAGGAGGCCTAGGAGAAATCCAGGATGGCTTTCTGGAGGGAACACCATTAAGCTGAGACCTGGAAGATTGGCAGGAGTTAGGAGAGAGAGTTTCCACTGCTGGATGGAGGCTAAAGACAGCAGGTACAGTTGGGGCCTGGGGGAGAGACAGAAGTGAGAGAGGAAGCTGAAGGTTTAAGCACATACGTTGATGAGAGGGCATAGAATTTGCCATGCCAGAGAATTCGGGTCTTATTGTTACTGTGAGAACCCATGGCAAGTTTCAAGAAAGGCAGCGAAATGCTCAGATTTGCCATTTAGAATGATCACTCTGTCCACAGCTCTTCTCTGTTGTGTTCTCAGCTGAATGGATGGGATCACCTGGAATGGAAAGAGTAGAAAAGAAGATTCAGGATTCCTGGCTTGGCAAAGAGACTGTAGAAGATCAAGTCTGGCTACGCTAGACTAGTTGAACGAATATAGGCAAGAGATGCAAGTTACAGATGTGGGAAATAAGCAGCTGACAGGCTGGCACAGAAGGCAAACAGATAACCAATATGTACAAATCATTGTATTGAATATTCAGGTGGGGTGAATGCTAGGAGTGAAGTCCAAACCCTAACCCTGCAGCATGAAGCAAAGAGTAGCTGATCCCAACTGGAGAGCAAAAAAATCTCCTGGAAGAGGCTGTATTTGAAATAGGTGGTGAAGGATGCATAGGACCTTCCAAAGGCAAAGAAACAAACAAACAAACACAACAACAACAACAAAAAACCCCACAGTGGCATGTTCCGTTAGAGGGAACAATGTGGGCATAAGCTAAAGACAGAAAATTCCAGAAAGAAGTTCGGTGGAGCTGGAGGACATGGCACTTGTGATTCTCTCAAGGAAAGCAAGATGGGAAAATGAGTTGAGAACTGATACTGATTGTAACAATGGCTAACAGAAATGACACATGTGCCAAGCTCTGTCCTTCATGACACTTGGCACAAAATACACGAGCTTCCTTGCCTGTTGCCTGAATCCCCGCTGGAGTGAATGTTCCATGGGGGAAGGACCTGGTCGATCTTACTCATCACTCTCCCCAAAAGCCTACTTCAGCAGGTGCTTATTGAATGAATAAATGAGTGAGCAAGGGGTGCCTGGATGGCTCAGTGGTTAAGCGTCTGCCTTCTGCTCAGGGCGTGATCCCAGGGTCCTGGGATCAAGCCCCACATCGGGCTCCATGCTCCGCTGGGAGCCTGCTTCTTCCTCTCCTACTCCCCCTGCTTGTGTTCCCTCTCTCCCTGGCTGTCTCTCTCTCTCTGTCAAATAAATAAATAAAATCTTTAAAAAAAAAAGAGCGAGAGAATTAATAAATGAAAATGTAAAGCACTTAATACAATGGATGACATAAAATATTATTTAATAAACAGTAACTATTATTCATAATAATAGTCATTACCATCATCATGTGTTGGGAAGCACTGTAAGAAAAATACCTGATGAGCTGGGGAGGTTGGCCAATTATCTTGCCTAAGTACCTTGTCTGGAATATATCATTACTCCAGGGCGCCTAGGTGGCTCAACTTGATTAAGTGCCTGCCTTTGGCTCAGGTCATGATCCCAGGGTCCTGGGATCAAGTCCCACATCCCCATATCGGGCTCTTTGCTGGGCAGGGAGTCTGCTTCTCCCTCCACTTGTGCACTGTCTCTCTCTCTCTCTCTCTCAAATAAATAAATAAAATCTTAAAAAAAAAAAAGAAAAGAAATATATCATTACTCCCCAAAGTTCATGAACTAAACCATAAACTTAAGTCTTTAGCAAGGTATTCGAAGTCCTTCATTCTTTAATTCCATCCTTTCAAGAAGTTCAAGTTTCATTCATTGCAAGCTATTCTTCCCTCTTCCCTACCCCCAGAGTCAACGGTTCCCTTCCCAGTTCTGAGGCAAACTCAAATACCTGGCTGGTGGTGGAGGGGAGACAGATAATTAACATAAAGGTCTTTAAATAAATAATAATAGCAATATCCATCATTTAGCCTCTGCTCCGTAAGTATGCTAAGCAAATTACTTATTAACAACCTGCAAGTAGGTATTATTCTTATTCCTATCTCCCAGAGTGAGTAATCTAGCCCAGGAGGGAGTTCCTGTTTGGGGGACACGGACAGGAACTTGCTCCAGAAGCCCCGTGATGGACCAGACCATTGTCCTGTTATCACTGCAGAGCTTCTATGAAAGACATCAAGTCCAAAATTGGGATTTTATTTTGACTGGCACAGATGATGACACGGGCTCTAGTTTGAGGGGAGGACCCTGACGCTACTCAGGGACAAATTCACGGTCACCTTTTTCTGAAGCACAGGGTCCATTTAGGGTGACAAGGTAAGACCAACCTGGGAAGCTGGCTGGAACCTGATCCCAGGAAACTGTCCCCTACTTAACTAAGAAATGGAGAAACAGAAGTCTGAGCAAGGAAGCGGCACCACCGGCTAAGCATTCCTTAGGCAACTACTCTGGGAAAGCTGCGCTCTTCGGACTCAGCAATAACTGTATACACTTCCCCAGGGTGAGCCCTGCCTTCAGTGGGGTTCCGGGCCAGTGAGAGAGGGAGAGCACACACACACGCAGAAAAGGACCAAGTTCACAGAAGCAGTTGGGGAGGCGGAGGCCCACTCAGAGGCCAGGGGCTGACGCATCTGTCAGTCAGTTCCCAGCCCACAGGCTCCTTGCTGCCTGTGGTCCAGTCCCGTCCTAAATCCCCAGCTGAAGATAATGGAGGTCTTTATCACCTCCTCACCAGAAAATCTGCATTCCCATTCATATGAACCTCTTCCTGAAACCAGAAATCTCTGGTTTGAAATATTGCCCTCCAACCAATCTAGCTTTTTGCATTAAATTAACCCTAACCACCTCAGGCCACTTCACGTGTTGGGCCTCCCCCAGATTCTGCCTCCTGTGGTGTCATTGTCATTTGCAAAAGGTTAAAGAAAGATAAAACCTCTGGGGCATTGCCCGGGTGTAAAACCTGGACCGGAGAAATGGCCTTTTTTTTGTTTGTTTGTTTGACAGAAGAAATCACGCTTTAAGAAAAACATACGTTTAACTAGTTTTTTGTTCACCTGATTACAAAAGTTCTAATGCAGTGAACCAATAAAAACAGAGAACTATAGAGAGTAAATCCTCCATAACCCCGCCCGCCAAAGAGAACCACTGTAAGCAATGTGGTGTATCACTTGTGATTTGTGACTGATTTTGTGATTGCTAGAGAAGAGACAGACAGACAGAGAACATTAATTCACACATAAACAAATAAGCAATGCATGAAGTTTTGCCTCTTTTTATCACCAAGCAATGTAGCTTCACTCATTTTTAATACCATATAGTATTCTAGTATATACATACCCTATTTTTCTTATCAAATTCCACATCCATGGGGTGCCTGGGTGGCTCAGTGGGTTAAGCGTCTGCCTTCGGTTCAGGTCATGATCCCAGGGTCCTGGGATGGAGTCCCCATAGCGGGATCCCTACTCGGCGGGAAGTCTGCTTCTCCCTCTACCCCTCCCCCCGCGCTCTCTCTCTCTCTCTCTGTCAAAGAAATAAAATCATTTTAAAAAATCCCACATCCATTGATACTTATTTTCCTTCAATTGTTTATTATTTATTTACTTTTTATTACTGTTACAAAAATACTGTTTAACACCCTTGTGCATATATGTTTGCACGATTGTGCTGATAATATTAACGTATAATTTCTTTAAAAAACTGCTCCAAGAAAATCCATTTTCATTTGAATTGACATTGAAACCACTCTAACTGGATGAAATGCCTACTTCTCCATCACCTCGGCACACCAGGTAAGCCAAAAATTTTATAAGAGCAACCGTGTATTACCATCACTACTTACCCCTCATCCCCCAGGAACACGAAAAAGAGAAACGGCGTAGGAGCAAGGGCCCGCTTGCAAGTGTATCGTTCATGGTGCATAGATTCAGACTGTGGGGATACTCGACCCCAAATGAACCAGGGAAGAACGATGAAGGCCTTTAGTTTAAGGCAGGAGACTGAAAAAAGCCAAAGGCCTTGATGGAAGGGGAAACGCTTTTCTCCAGGAAATGATAAGGTTGGAGTTTGGAAAGATTAATTTGGAAATTCACTAGTGTTCAGCTGGAAATTTTACAGTGCTTTAAAAACTTATCTTGGGGGCCACTACACAAAATACACTGTTATCAGACAAAATAAGTACTTTTGTGGTTTGGTAAGGCAATGCTAGAAACTCTGAAGGGCAGCTTTTCTCTGGGAAATCACACTCGCTCCGAACACAAGAGCTGGTGGCTCTGTGCCACCAACACTCAACAGTCACCCGGACACTCCTGCACCTCGAGGACCGAGAACGGCAGGAAAGAGGTTGCAGTGAGTTGATCAATCCCATCCAAAGGCCTGTGTGCGGGTGCTGGCTCAGACACGGGCGGGCTGTGCAGCCCTGGCTGGACACGCCACTTAACGCGGCTAAACCTTGGTCCCACCTTGTAAAGCGAAGACATGGACAGGGTGCTTTCCAAGGTAATTTTCAGCTCCGAAAACTGTCAGCGGATAGGACTGGCCCTGGTATGTTTATCATACTAACCAATGTTCAAGAACCACTGAATTAGGGAAACTATGAAAGGGAAGTTTTTGCAAATGTACAGCTCTTATGACAATTAGTGGAATGATACATGAAGTGTTGAGTACTACTAAAATATCATCATTTTTATCATAAGGCCTTGTTTACTCAATGACTTCACTTCTGGGAAGGATAATTTTTTTTTTTAAGATTTTATTTATTTATCTGTCAGAGAGGGAGAGAGCAAGTACAAGCAGGGGGAGTGGCAGGCAGAGGGAGAAGCAGGCTCCCCGCTGAGCAAGAAGCCCAATGCTGGGCTCTGCCCCAGCACCCTGGGATCATGACCTGAGCCGAAGGCAGACACTTCACCGACTGAGCCACCCAGGCATCCCTGGGAAGGATAAATTCTTTCCTGCTTTCTTTCTTTCTTTCTTTCTTTCTTTCTTTCTTTCTTTCTTTCTTTCTTTCTTTCCTTCTTTCTTTTGGTGCAAAAAGGTGGTTTTACTAAAGCACAGGGACAGGACCCATGGGCAGAAAGAGCTGCTGCTGGAAGGATAAATTCTGAATTGTGGTCATGTCTTTGCCCACCAGTAGAAAATATCTCCTAGGGAGAAAACCCACCCCAGTAGGTGGTTTGACCACCTGGCCCTTGGTGATCGCTCTTGGGTACGATGATTCTTCCTCAGGTATGTTGGTCTCCGCACTGCTAAGAACACTAAGAGCAACTCTTCCATGAGGCATCTCACTTTAAGGCTTTCAAACCACTCGCAGATTTATTTCATTTGATTTCACACTCATCCAAAGGGGTAGCAGGACAAATATCACTATATCCATTTGGGGATGCTAATTTCCCAGGGTCTTCAAAGGCCCCCTCAGACACACTGGACTCTATGCACAGTAAGAAGAGGGGAGGATGTCTTGTTCACTGTTGTGTCCATTTGATCACTGGAATAGATATTCGTAATAGACTAGCCATTCATAAAGATCAAATATGGATGCTAATTTTTACGCTCTTACTCCCTAAAGATGCTGTATTTTGATCTATGCAAGAACTGTCTCTTGTTCATCTCCACCAGAACTTCAACTCCAAGAAGGCAGAGATTTGTGTCTGGTTTGTTGCTTGCTATATTTGAAATGCCTAGAACACTGTCTGGCAAATATTAATACTCAGTAATTTAAAAATAAACAAATAAATAAAAGTAAAAATAAAATAAACAAATACATTTTGATCCTAAATGCCTAACCTAGTGTCTAGACCAGAAATATGCTTAATAAGTGTCTGAAGAACGAGTATTACAGGGGGAAAAAAGGGGGTGTAGGGGTAGGGAAGACCTTAAATATTTAAGCCAATAAAATCAAATTATCTCATTTATAACAGAGTAATTATTAAATAAGCATCCACTAGATAGACTACATTAAGCCATCAATAAAATGACTATATGCCACTTGATTTTTAAGCATGCATATGTATTTCTTTGATAAAAATAGATTTTAAAATTATATATATGCTTTTTCACAAGGTAAGTGAAAAGAAGTCTTGCAATATGATAGGAACTAAGTAAAAATAAAATTTATGAATGTAAAAAAGACTAAGAAGCTGGATTATTTCAGGATAAATGAGTTAATGGCTGATTTTTATGCTCGTCTTTTATCCATATTTGCAGAAGTTTCTATCCTACACATGCTTTGCTTTTGTAATGAGAAAAAAGAGAAAATGAAAGAAAAATAGATGGAAGGAAATACCTTAAAATTCTAACAATCGTTGAATGTGGTAGTGAGGACATGGGTTTATTTTTTTTTCTAATTATTTTCTCTATCTTTAAATATTTTTGAATTATTTGCATTATTTGTTTAATGAAAACAAAGAAACTTGCAAGAATCTAATTAGTTATGCAGTCTGAGATACACTTTGCAAAATCAAATATTTGTCAGTAACTTGAAGCTCACACCAAGTGTCAAATTTTGAAAAAGGAAACTTTTACAGGTTATCAGTAGAAGCCAGAGTTGTGACTTCCCAGAAAAATCCCAGAAACTTTTAGCCATGGGCACCAAAATATGCCCAGAGTGTTCCTGGTGGGGTGGGGAGGGCGTAGGGGCTGAGTCCGGGCCACTGTGGAATCCTTAATATTCCCAGAGAAATTCTATGGCAGGACTGATTGATGGATGATATATAATTAATTTCACTTGACAAGCATAAAGGAAAAATTTCCCTCAGCCACTGTAACCTGAGCTAATGAAACCCTATTTAACCAAGGGTGTGTATTTAGACTGGATCTTACCTTAGTGACTTAGCCATTAGTAGGAATTCATTGTTTACTTTTAGGATTCTTATCAGTACTTAGACTCTGTTTGCATGCGATTTTCACCTGATTGCTCAACATGCTCAACTTTATATGATTTGGGAATAAATGAAAACATTGCAAGATCACAAAAAGCTAATCTCAACTATCTAATCTGTTTCAAACTTTATGATTTTCTCTTCTTTTTCAGGATGCATTATGGCTTTCTCGGGAAAGATCCTGTAAACACACAAGACACTTGTTTCAGGTCATGTAAAATACAAGATTCTATCATTTCCCCTAAGGCTTTTGGAGATTCAGGCCATGTCATCACACTTAAACATCCTGCCCCAATTATTCCTACAATTCCCCTGAGGCATCACTTTGGAGAACCTCCCCTTGGGTCTGCTGCCCAGGAATCTGCCCTGTATACAAAGTTCCAGAAAAGAAAATGAGCTCCAGGAGTTCATAAGAAACATTTTGGGGGCCCAAAACTGGTTAACACTGGATAGGAGACAGGAGAGCTTAATTCTGCTTATACTTTGCCCAGTCCATATGACCTTGGGCAAGTCACCCAACTTTTAGGGACCTCCATTTCCTCATTTTAGAAGGACAGACTTGAAGTCTGTTTCAGCTCTAAAACTCAGACTCAGAAGAAATCGCTTTGATGGTCAGTGGCAGGAAGGCCCAGGGGGTACTGATGGGCCCCACCATCTTAGTGAGAGAAATGGGGACTTATGCACCATTTAAGTCTCAGGGGAAATGTGAGGGATTCCCATCCAGCCCTACCTACTTTTGGAAAACTGAGCAATGAGAGTGGAGATTGAACAACCTTAAACACTCCTCCAAATAAAAGGCCTGGACGCCTCAGGTAAGTGGGCATTTGTCTTTCTCCTGGATGGTTGGAGCTGTGTTTATTTCCATGGCAAAGACACAAGCTCATAACTGTGCCATGCGGAAGTGTTCATGAAAAATTAGGGGGCAGCAACAGCTGAACCAAAAGGGTTGGTTCTGTGAGCCCCTGGATTTTGGCAGCCTTGAGAACCTTCCAAACAGAGACCTACTCTAGGGCTGCTGTGATGTCATCCAGCGCCTGGGGCGGGCTACAAGCCCCAGCACCGCCTTCACTTATCCCCACACAAATGTCCCTGTCCTCTGCCAGGTGTGCTCACAAGGGGTGGCCCAGATCTATGGTGGGGGAGGAGGGCACACTCCAGGAGCAGCTTTCTCCTGGCTCTCTGCCCAGGAGCCACAGGACAGCCTGCTTTGCTCTCCAGGCCAAAGAGGGTTTTTTGATGTCTGCTTAGCCCTCATCTCTATACACCTTTGGTGGGAGCCTGCGTCCCTCTCTCAGCCTTCCTTGGGAATTCTGGCTCCCTACCTTCTGCATTCTGCCACCACTTTGGATATCTCAGAATTCAAAGGGAAGCACTAGAGTCGGGCCCTGTTTCCCCCTTCCTCTTCCTCCCGGCATCCAGTTCTACCTCCACACAATACTGGGTCAGTGTTCCCGAAGCATCACTCAATGTCACTTACCAGCTCAAAAAGCCAACGTCACCCTATTTCCTGGTAATTAAATACAAATTTCTTAGCCCAACCTTCAATGTTCTTTGTCACCAACCTTACCTCCAAGTTCTCCCTAACATTCACCAGGCACCCCAACTCAAATGGAAAATCCCCCTCAAAGCAGCCCAGACTTACCTATCTGTACATTTTGCTGGCTCTACACACACACACACACACACACACACACACACACATGCATGCACCACACCAGTTTTGCAGAGCTCATTCATCCTGCAAAGTCCAGCTTGCCGGACTTTTCTCGTGGGAAGCCTCCTTGACCTCTCTCAGCTTGAAGTCTTCTAAACTCCTTAACTTTCTGATTCACACCTGTTTGGAAATATTTAGCACATTCTAGCTAAAGCCACAAAGCTAAAGGAACAAAGATTACTAACAATCTCATCTGTTCTATCTTTGTACATAGTAGATTCTCAATGAATGCTGAATGAACCAAGAGTACTGGTCAACCAGATGCTGCAGACTGATTACACACCTCTGGGTCGCTAAGGCAAAAAGCAGTTGTGAGTACCAGAAGTTGGAATCCACAAGTTAGAAATGCATGCGTCTTCCTCTTAGAGGACAAACTTCCTTCCAATGAAGAATAAACGGCTCCTCACAAATCAAGATGCTATGGCTGAGACACTTTTTTGTCGCAGACTCTTATTAACACCTAAGAAAACCTCTCCCCATAAAAATGTACTTCTTCACACCCAGGCACATATTAATGTACAATTTTTAATTTGGTAATAAATTCAAACTTACAAAAAGTTAAAGAATAAAAATAGCGTAAGAAACTTCCATATACTTTTACCCAAATTTGCCTATTAACACATTTTCTTTTATCGTTTGACCCCCTAGTGTGTCCATTCTTGCTCCACATGTGTCTCTGTGTGGGTACATATAGTCACATATTTTTTAATTTTTTTAAGTTTATTTCTTTAAGTAATCTCTACATCCAAAGTGGGGCTCCAACTCACAACCCCGAGATCATGAGCCACATACTCTACCAACTGAGACAGTCAGGAGCCCCCACATATTTTTTAAATTTTATATATATATATATATAATTTTTTCCTGAACAATTTGAAGGTCAGTTGCATAATCAAAGCCTTTTACCCCTAAATATGGATGTATCTCCTAAAAATATTTCATACATATTCTCTTACGTAATTACAGTATAGTTATCAACTTTATAAATTTGTATATTTTTATTGAATCCACCATCCTTATTTCAATGTGTCAGTTGATCTAATATTATCCTTTATAGCATTGTTTTTTGCTTTAGTGCAGGATCCAGTCTAGGGTCGAGTATTGCATTTCACTGTCGTGTCTCTTTAGCCTCCTTTAATCTAGAACATTTCTACAAATTTTCTTTGTTTTGTTTTTGTTTTTGTTTTTGTTTTTAGAGAGAGAGTGGGGTGGGAGGGGCAGAGGGAGAGGGAGAGAGAGAGAATCTCAAGCAGGCTCCACGCCCAGCACGAAGCCCGATGCAGGGCTCCATCTCACAACCCCAAGATCATGATCTGAGCTGAAATCAAGAGTCAGATGCTTAACTAACTGAGCCACCCAGATGTCCATGTCTGTTTTTTTTTTTTTTTTTTAATAAACTCTACACCCAACATGGGGCTTGAACTCACAACCCCAAGATCAAAAGGCACAGCTAACTGAGCCAGCCAGGCACCCCTCTTTGTCTTTCTTTCTTTCTTTTTTTTTTTTTTTTTGCTATTAATATATTTAAAGAATAAAGATCCCCTCACTTTTTTTTTTAAAGAAATTAAACAGAACATTTTTCATTTTGTGTTTGAGGTTTCTTCATGGCTAGATGGAGGTTTTGCGTTCTAGTCTGGCAAACTGTGGAAGGCCTGCTGTGTCCACACGGTGTGTCCTTCTGTTCCTCCTTGGTGAAGCTCATTTTTTTTTTAAGATTTTATTTATTTATTTATTTATTTGACAGAGATAGAGACAGCCAGCGAGAGAGGGAACACAAGCAGGGGGAGTGGGAGAGGAAGAAGCAGGCTCATAGCGGAGGAGCCCGATGTGGGGCTCGATCCCATAACGCCGGGATCACGCCCTGAGCCGAAGGCAGACGCTTAACCACTGTGCCACCCAGGTGCCCCGGTGAAGTTCATTTTGATCACCCAGTGAGGGTGTTGTGCGATTTCTCCACCATATAGTTGCTGTGCTTTGCTCTCCCTGGCAACTGTGACAGTCTGTGGAGACTTAAAAGTGTCTCTTAAAGGAGATACTTCACAACGACATAAAGATCCCGCTCCTCGTCACATTTACCTAATACAATTTGTAGTCATTCACAGCCATCTGAAGGCCTTTGGTGTCCTCTGAGTTAAAAACACTATCATGTGCCACTTGTTTTTCTCTGGTAGGGGCAGTGAGTTGACATTAGGTCTATTACACCCATTTCTCAGCACAGTATAGACGTCGGAATCAGCAAACCTCCACCTCTTGCCAGCTCCAAACTTTTCACCTGGGCTGCTGTGAGGATTAAATGAGGTCACGAATAGGAAGCTCCCGAGTCCTTGGCATATGGCCTCTATCTGATGAATGTCAGTCCCCTTTCCTTCCTTATGATGAATTAAATGCTATTGAGGCAGAGCCACCCAGGCCCAAGGATCCAAAGGAAAGTAATGCCCCGCGGGGGATCTCAGCTACTGTCTTTGCTGAGATCCAGATGCATGGGGCCTCGGGCGAACTTCTTAACCTCTCTGTGCATCAGCTCCTACATGTGTAAACATCTGTAAGTACCACCTAAATTGATAGCATTGTGAGGGTTACATAAACTAGCATGCACAGAGGGCGTGGAACAGTGCCAGGCACCCAGTAGGCACTGTACGCATGTGAGCTCTTACAGGTGGATATAAGCTCCATGAGGGGAAGGAGTTTGCTCCCTGAATGACCCCCGCTGCTAAAAGAGGGTCCTGCACCTAGTCAGCCACGATACCCCAAGAAATGCTAAGAAATCAGGAAGGGCTTTGAATTCTCCAACTAATGTACAATTTCTTTCTTGGCTTGCTGTTGCCTACAGCTGGCGGAGAGAACTAATTAGGACCAAACTCTTTGAGGAATACTTCACTCCTACAGACTCCTGGCAGGCAATTCCTCAGTTGGAGGCTTTGTTCTCTTATCACAGGACAGGAAAGTAAAGGCCAGAAGCAGGTGCAGCCAACCAGGGCAGGCCAAACAGTCTGGCTGGCAGAAAAGCTCTCCCCAGTCCTCACCACCAGCAGAAAGAGGGAAATAACCACAGGGTGCCTCTGTCTCGCGTGCTGCCTCCTTCCAAAGCAGTGTGACCTCTGGTTTAACTCCCTTCATTGCAAAGCAGAGGTTCCCAAGCAGTAGGTTCCATCAGGAGGTTGTGGGTTAGCGAATGCACATTGAAAGCAAGCGCTGTCTGCAGACTCAGTGGTCAGTGTGTCTCGTCATCAATGAGCTACATCCTCAGTGGGTTTAAGGCGGAAACCAGGATCTCTGAAAGTGCTGTTTCCGACCTCTCGTAAAAATCGTTGAAAATGCAGATTCCAAGGCCCTGCTTCAGAAGTACTAAATCAGCATTGGTGGGGATGGGTGGAAGAGGAAAGGGAGACTGGGATGGGGAGTGGAAAGGAGAAGTGGGGTAGGGAGGGCAAGCAGAGGAGAGATCTGACTTTTTTTTTTTTTTTAATTAATGAACTTTATTTTTTAGACCAGTTTGAGATTTACAGCAGAATTAAGCCAAAAGTACACAGCATTCCCAAATATGCCCCCACATCCTCACAACCTCTCCCACTACGGACATCCTCCACCAGAGTGGTACAACTGTTACAATCCATGAACTTACCTCATACATCATTATCACCCAGAGCCCATAGTGTACATTAGAGTTCACTCTGGATCCTGTACATTCTATGGGTTTGGACAATTGTGTAATGACAAGTATTCACCTTATGGTGTCATACAGAGAAGTTTCACTGCCCTTAAAGTCCTCTGTGCTCCACCTATTCTTCTCCCCCTCCCCTTGACTCCTTGCAACCACTGATCTTTTTTAATGCCTCTGTAGTTTTACGTTTTCCAGAACGCGAGAATCATACCATATGTAGTCTTTTCAGATTGGCTTCTTTCACTTAACAATATGCATTTAAGATCCCTTCATGTTTTTTCATGGCTCAATAGCTCATTTCTTTTTGGTACTGAATGATATCCCATTGTCTAGATGGACTGGTTTTTTTAATCCATTCACCGACTGACCATCTTGGTTGCTTCCAGTTTGGGCAATTATAAATAAAGCTACAATGAACATCCATGTATGGGTTTTGCGTGAACAAAGGTTTTCAACTCCTTTGGGCAAACACCAAGAAGCGCGATTGCTAGATTGTATGGTAAGAGTATGTTCAGTTGTGTAAAAACTGTCAAACCGCCTTCCCAAGTGGCTGTACCATCCTGCATTCCCGTCAGCAGTGAGTGAGAGTTCCTGTTCCTCCACATCCTCACCAGCATTTGGTGTTGTCAGTGTTTTGGATTTTGGCCACTCTATGTATGTAGAGGTATCGCATTGTTTTAGTTTGCAATTTCCTGATAACTGATGGTGTTGAACATCTTTGCATATAGTTACTTACCATCTGCTGCTTCTTTTCTTCGGTGAAGTGTCCGTCTGGGTCTTCTGCCCATTTTTTTAACTGGATTGTTCATTTTTCTGTTGTTGAGTTTTAAGAGTTCTTTGCATATTTTGGATAAGAATCCTTTACCAGATGTGTCTTTTGCAAATATTTCTTCTAATTTGTGACTTGTCTTCTTATTCTCTTGAAAAATCTGCCTTTTTAACCAGCTCATTCATATATACAATAAACTTTGACGGTCACTGTCCCTTGGGGGGTGAGAAAATCTTTCCTTCAGCCATCAAAGCATAACAATGCACTTAATTTTGCTTGTAAACACAACCCTCTAAATAACAAAAGTTATAAATGTATAATGAATATAATTAAAATGCATATTTGTGAGCATCACAAAAATATCTTTAATAGTTCTTCTCTAGTTTTATGAAAATGGATAGAGCATTAGAAAAAGTCAGGAGCCCTAGGTTCTAGAGGGAACTCTGGGAGCGCCTGGGCGGCTTAGTCGGTTAAGTGTCCGACTCTTGATTTCAGCTCAGATCATGATCTCAGGGTCGGGAGATTGAGCCCCACATAGGACTCTGCACTCAGCATGGAGCCTGCTTGAGATTCTCTCTCTCCCTCTCCCTCTGCCCCTCCCCACCCACAGGCACTCGTGCTCTCTCTCTCTCTTTCTCTCAAATGAATGAATTAATTAAATCTTTAAAAATAAATAAATAAAGGGAACTCTGCTACCAATCAGCTATATGACCTTGGACAGGTCTCTGTCCATCTTTAGCCCCCAGTTCTCTCGGGTATAAAAATGAAGAGGATGAATTCGACGAGCTTTAAAGTTCCCTCTAGTCCTGTGGTTCCATCTTTTCATCAAAGCCAAGGCAAGAATCATTTTTCTATCAATGAAACTTCTGAGTAAACATGGGTGGGTACCTATTCACAAGAAATGTCTTTGATTTGGCATCCCCTAGACTCAGGGTAACAATCTTCAGAGCCAGGATTTGATGCAGATTTGACTGATGCATAGATTAAACAAGGTGGGCATCCCCACCAACATGCCACTGTGGTCGGTAAAACAAACCCAGATTGATAATGGCTAAATTTAAATGAGAAAGTGTATGTGTACATATACACAATTACATATAGGGCAGAACATAGGAAATTTCAGACTCAACAGAGTTTGGGAATGCAAAGAGAGACAAAAATAGAAACCATCAAATAGCCAGATGGCTGAGCTTTCTATTTTTAAATATCTCATGAGTTCTGCGGGAGTATGTCAATGAGTGGAACTAAGAAAAATGTGGTAACCTTGAGTGTTTCTGTTTTTTAAACAAAACAATATCACACAGGGTGTCAAATAGCAAAGGAATTATCTAATGAAATGAAAGAAATGAATGCTTTTAAGTCCCTCAAGCCCAGCCTTTAATATAACACCATGATTCAAGCACTAATCAAAACCTTCTTCATGCTTGAGGCTGTGTTATTTACAATGACGGTAATATTTCCAAGAAATACTGAAATCAGTAGGTGAAGTTACCTTTTTCCCCTCTCTCAAATTTCTACACTCAACTTCTCTTCAAATGTCCTCATAGAGTCACGGGGTAGCCCACAAAATGGGACAGAATCAACATATCCATGGGTCATCGATGAGCCAAACTTCGTGAAACATCTAAGAAAATGTGTTTGGAAAAGGACTGCATGGTTTAGAAGAATTTTAGAGTAACTCACGAATCGGCTAACCCAGTCAAAAGATTACTCACTTAAGAATGATATAATTACTTTCAGTTTGCTTAAAGCCAGGGAAAAGTTGACACAGCGATTAAAGGAAAATGGGTGAAAAAAATAGAGTTACATTATACGGACTAAATTCAGGCTGTTCCAAGGAGTAGGCCCAAGGCTTATTTGAGGAAAGATTATCTTGACAAATTGGATAAACATTTTCTGCATGACAGGACGCTGATGGAGAGTCGGTTCTGCAAGCACACCTGGTGCTGGTTTGCTTAGTGTTTGACCAAGGTGTTCAGCTCGCCGGAGTTCTCCCAGGGGCTTTGTTTACCGTTTGGCAGGTAGAGGCAGAGCCGGGGTAGGCCTTGGTAACGGTTGTTGGGCTCTGCAGATGTCTTACCCCACCCCAGCCCCACCCCCATCTCCCCGTTTGAGCTAAAACAACTCTTGGCTAGACCGGTCCACAAAAGCTAACAGCAGACTTCAACAAACAGTTCATGCTTAAGGAGGCCTGCAGTCTAATGTCCCTGAGGCAAATAAAAATGGCAAATGCAAATAAATGCACGAACACCCCCACCCCCTCCCTTGGCTTCCTTCCATAGCCAACTGGGAGGGAGAGGTCAGGTCCCACGCAGGGCATTGCTATGGATGCAAATTTTCCAGCGCACAAATTATTCTACTACCAGGCTGGAGAAAGTGGGAATTCAGTGCTTTTCTACTCAAGCCCAGGCTTACCTAGGTCCAAATGACTGTAGATATGGGGAGACTGATGACCTCCCCTAAGGCCTTTGTGGAGACTCTTGTGTTCTCAAGTTACCTAACTATCTGTGGGCAGGTCCCCAAAAGTGTCTTTGCTGTGGCCTGGCATCCTCAAGAAGCAATCCGTTTCTGGAGGCAGTAATTTGCATAATGGCTTCCTAGGTTGGTCATTCAGCACTTTCTAGAAAGTGCTGCTTTATTATTCAGGGAAGCACTAATTTGGGGAGCAGCACCCCCAGAGATGTCATTAGACAGTGTGGGAGTTCCCATTGCATTCAGGCCCCCAAAGTGAAATAAATAGCCCCATTGTTAGGATGATTTTGCATTTTGCTAGGTCAATTTCACTCAACCAAAATTGCCTTGTGTCAACTAATTTAAGTCAATTTGTAGCTCATCCAGTGGTTCCAAGCAAAAACGCCTCATATTACTGTGTAGGATACGCTGGTTAGAAATGTCATTAGAGATAACAGTGGTCTTAATTTGTTAAGCCTATAAATTCTTGTGAAGTCATGCCCAGGTGCCAGGGTGTGAAGCGACATGGAGCTCCAGCCTCTGTCAGTGTCCACTTTGCAATTCTAAAGCTAAGACTTCCATTTTACAAATTACAAATCCATACTCTTCTCATTAACAGAAATGCTCCTCATTCCTTCCCCCATCACACTGCTTCCTCCCTCTGTTCATCCCCTTAACTATGTTTTTTAACAAGTAAACAAACCAAATAAAGTAAAATTAAATCCTAGAGGAAAACCAGAACAACGAAATTGTTTGATTCAAACTCATCCGACATTTAATGTGTATCTCCTTAGACATATCTTGTGTAATCCTCATGCAGGTAAGGTGTTACTTTTACTTTAAAGATATGAGAACTCAAGTTTAGAAAACATTACATGGTAAGCCCATATTCACACAGCTACAGTTTCTGGAAGCCAGGGGTGAATTTCAGTGACTTTCTGCCTGACTCAGTCCTGGTACTCATTTTATCAGACTCCAACACGTGAGGCACCTGGGTGGCTCAGTCGGTTAAGCAGCTGCCTTTGGCTCAGGTCATGATCTCAGGTTACTGGGATCTAGCTTGGGTTTCCCTGCTCAGCAGGGAGTCTACTTCTCCCTCTGTCCTTCCCCCTGCTCATGTTCTCTCTGTCTCTCTCTCTCTCTGTCAAATAAATAAATAAAATCTTAAAAAAAAAAAGACTCCAACTCCTGAGTCTTCCAAAGATTGAGCCAAAGTGATGATTTTTCCTGCTAGTATTTTAGAGCATAACAAAAAAATTTTTAATGATATATGTTAATTGTTTTATATATTCTAAGCCTGATATTTCAAATATAATGTGAAGTGCATTTTTCTGAAAGGTTTTTTTCTTTTTCTCCGTAAGGGAAGTTGTTTAGCTGTTATTTGAATCTGAATTGAAATCTTGGATCTCACTCTAACCCTGAATTTATCACTTGTCCTCTGGTGTCCTCAGTTTCTAAATCTGTAAAATGGGAAGAAAAATACTTACTCCCAGGATTGTTAAGCTTTCTTTTTTTTTTTTTAAGATTTTATTTATTTATTTGACAGAGAAAGAGCAAGAGAGCACAATCAAGAGGAGTGGAAGAGGGAGAAGCAGGCTCTCCGACGAGCAGGGAGCCTGACACGGGACTCGATCCCAGGACCCTGAGATCATGACCTGAGCCGAAGGCAGTCACTTATAATCAACTGAGCCACCCAGGTGTCCTGATTGTTAAGCTTTCTTATAGTATTATTTATTCTGCTATTTCTCCCTAAACATTATCCATCACTCTCAGTAAACTATGAGTTCCTTTAACATGGACCCTTTTGGCCACCTGGGTAGCTCAGTCAGTTAAGAGGCTGCCTTTGGCTCAGGTCATGATCCCAGGGTCCTGGGATTGAGTCCCGCATCGGGCTCCCTGCTCAGTGGGGAGTCTGCTTCTCCCTCTACCCTTCCCCCCTGCTCACGATCTCTCTCTCACTCTCTCTCTCTCAAGTAAATAAATAAAATCTTTTTAAAAAATTAAAAATAAACATGGACTCTCTTGTCATCCTTTAGGTATCCTCCATTCATTTCTTCAGATTGTATATATCCTATTTGTTGTATAATAAATGACTTATGAGATCGCACTTGTCACAAAGTAGGATCTTAATAAATGGTCATTTATTTTCCTTTTCTCCTTTCTTATTAAAGACTAATGATCTGTCTATTATAGAAGACAGAAAATAGTTCAAATAAATGACTTTAAACACTGAGATAAAAATGGGAGAGATACACAATTGTGCTTCTCTTTCGTGGAGGTAAAGGATTCTCTCCCAATGACCAACAGTGGTACAGGCAGGTACGTGAACAGGGTGCATTGCAATATACTCCCCACGAGACCAGGCCAGATGATGGAAGACTCAGTGTCCAAATTATCAGGGAATGAGGGAACACAACTAATCATCTTGCGTATGTTTTAGAAACCATGAAGAAGTAGTTGAAGAATTGGTCTTGCCTGTCCCATGGCATCACTTTCCTGTATAATTTATCTGGTTGCAGCTTCTCTACTTCTGTTAAGGTATCAAGACTCTAGATGGGCACAAAAGAAGCAGAAGGAAAATAGCTTAACGTGAAAGAAGACAAAATATCCATTCACATTTTATACACAAGAAATTTTGGGAATCACATCTTTTGCTGAGATCAGTCTGGGTCCCAGAGCAGGTCTAATTTCAGAGAATACTAAATCTTTTGCCCATAGCCATGAATTGTTCAGATAGAAGGTGCCAAAGGGAGGCAGACAAACTGAGGAACAAGTACTAATCTTGAAGGAACAAGATGCCAAAGGACCTGGTTATGCCAGTTAGTTGTCATGATACGTTGAGCCAGTAACTATTTTAACAACCATTTGATTCATCAACCAAAAAACTAGATGGTGAGGAGTTTATCTCTCTAAAGAGATATTCTGCCCTGGTGTCATAATATTTTTATGATATGATTTTCCTGCAGTTGAATTCTGCAGAAGAAAATCACACAGCTCTGCTGACCAGTCATGACCACTAATCAAGAGGACTCCTTTATATCTTGCCATGTCTTCTGAAACTTCCAACCTTTCTCCACATTCTCACCACCCAGCTTTACTCTCAGCCAAAGAATTTATCTCATCCTTTATCTGGAACTATGCTGTCCAATATGGTAGCCGCTAGCCAATTGTGGCTATTTAAATTTAAATTAACTTATATTAAAAGTTCACATCCTCAGTTGTACCAGCCTCATTATTTGTACTATGGAGCTACATATGCCCATGGCTACCATATTCAAATAACCACAGGAAGGCAGGAAGAATAAAACAGAAATGGAAAACAGAAAATGAAATACGAAAGAGCAGACTAAAACCCTATCATATAACCACAGTTACATTAAATGTAAATGGTCTAAATACACAAATTAAATAACAGAAATCGGCAGACTGGATTAAAAACATGACCCAGCTATATACTGTCTACAAGAAACTCATTTCAAATATAATGATAAAAGCAGGTTGAAAGTAAAAGGATGGAAAAGATATATCATGCAAACATTGGTCAAAGAAAAGCAGAAGTGTTTATTTTAATAACAGATAAAGCAGACTTCAGACTGAAGAAAACTATCAGAGAGAGAAAGGTACATTATAACAATAAAGAGTCAATCCACGAAGAAGAGATAGCAATTCTGTATATACATCAAACAACACAGCTGCAAATATGTGAGGAAAACTGGTAGAACTGAAAGGGGAAATAGACAAATTCACCATTATACTTGGAGACTTCAATATCCCCTCTCAACAACTGGCAGAACAATAGACAAAAGCCAGCTAGAATATAAGAGTCCTCAACACCCTTAGCCAACAGGATCTAATCATCATTTATAGAACATTCCACCCAAGAATAGCAGCATACATATTCTTTTCACATGCCCATGGAACCCATACCAAGATAGATTATATCTTGGCCCTTAAAAAAATTTCAACACATTTTTAAAAATTGAAATCATACAAAATGTGCTCTCCAACCAAAATGTGGTCAAACTACAAATCAATAATAGAAAGATAACAGGAAAATCTCCAAAGACTTAGAAACTACACAACACACTTTAAATAATCCATGAGTCAAAGACAAAGTGTCAAGGGAAATAAAAAATACACTGAACTGAATGAAAATGAAAATATATTAATATTTAGGGGACAGTTAAGAGCAGATATCGAAGCAATAGAAAAGAAAAAAATAGAGAAAAATCAGTGAAACAGAGCTGGTTATTTGAAAAGATCAACAAAATTGATAAAACTCTAGCAAAACTGAAAAAGAAAAGAGGGAAGACACACATTTCTAATATCAGGAATGAAACAGAATATCTCTACAAATCCTGCTGAACACAAAAGGATAATAAGGGAATACCTTGATCAACTCCATACATATAAATTTGACAAGTTAAATAAAAAGTAATAAGCCTTCAGATAATACACTACTCACCCAATATAGATAATTTAAATAGGACTATTTAAATTATCTATATTTAATAATTTCCTAGGACTATTAAGGAAATTGAATTCATAATTTTAAAATT
>NW_024426552.1:81368934-81465657 GCF_017311325.1 Ursus maritimus
TAAAATTTAAATAGGACTATTTAAATTATCTATATTTAATAATTTCCTAGGACTATTAAGGAAATTGAATTCATAATTTTAAAATTCCCCAATAAGAAATTACCAGGCCCAAATAATTTCACTAGGAAATTCTACTAAATGTTTAAAGAAAATTTAATACCAATTCTACACATTTTTTTCCAGAAAATATAAAAGTAAGAGAAACTTCCAAATTCATTTTACAAGTATTACCCTGATATCAAAATTAAACAAAGACAGTACAAAATAACAACAAGAAAAAAACCCAGAAAGCTACAGGCCAACATCCCTCGTGAAAATAAACATAAAAACCTTTAGCAAACCATTAGCAAATGGAATTTAGCAATATATAAAAAGAACGAGTCACATGACTAAGTGGGGTTTATTCCTGGCATGCGAGGCTGATTCAATTTTCAAAAATCAATTAATGTAATCTACCACATTAACAGGTTAAAGAAGAAAAAAAATCACATGATTATACCAATGGATAGAGAAAAATCATTTGACAAAATTCAACACCCATTCATGATAAAAACTTAGATGTCAATCTTTTTATTTTTTTTTTAAAAGATTTTATTTATTTATTTGTCAGAGAGAGAGCGAGTGAGAGCACAGTAGGAAGAGCTGCAGGCAGAGGAAGAAGCAGACTCCCGGCTGAGCTAGAAGCCCAATGTGGGACTCGATCCCAGGACCCTGGGACCATGACCTGAGCTGAAGGCAGACGCTTAATGACTAACCACCCAGGGGCCCCATTA
Source organism: Ursus maritimus (assembly GCF_017311325.1). Lineage (NCBI taxonomy): Eukaryota > Metazoa > Chordata > Mammalia > Carnivora > Ursidae > Ursus > Ursus maritimus. Next base: position 81,369,708 of record NW_024426552.1, read on the forward strand.
CTTGTTATTACTAATAATAAATCAAATATAACAAAACTGAACAATTAAAGGCACTGGTGATATCTACATTAAAAGGCACTCAGATCCAGCATTTATATACACACACATATACTGAACACACACATTATTTTCACTACAAGTACTTTTCCCCTTTACCATCATCTCTCATAAGCAAATACTCTTAGTATATGAAAACAAGTCTTGGTTTACTTGGCTCATGTAAGAGAATAACCATAAAATGAGGAAATGAGGGAAAACAGAGGAATGTGAATTCTACTCACTTCAGTGAATACTAATTAAACGCTGGGGCGCCTGGCTGGCTCCGTCAGAAAAGCATGCAACTCTTGATCTTGGGATCGTGAGTTTGAGCCCTATGTTGGATGTAGAGATTACTAAAAACAAATATAAATAAACTTTAAAAAAATTTTTTTTAAATACTAATTGAATGACCAGTAGCATTTAGTATTAAACAATATTCTAAGGACCCAGAGTTGAAGAAAACACAAATCCTGCTCTCAATTAATAGCCTAGCAGAGAAGATAAGCCCATGAAAAATAATTTCTACTTTATTTGATGGAGGAACACTGAGCTCCCTCACCCAGTGTGGGATGTCAGGGAGGACACCTGAGCTGGGTCAGCAGGATGGGCGTCAGACAAGCAAAGGAGCAGTGGTATGAAGTAGCGAGGTACATCAGACAACCCCAAGTCCCCTACTTTTAGAAGTCACTAGACATTAGCAAAAGGTATGGAGAGAAGAAACTACAGAGGTGAGCAGAAAACAGGACAAAGAAGGCTTTGTTTACCATGCTGAAAGCCAGGGCTCTACCTTCTCGACTAAGAGGAGCCATTAGAGTTTTTAACCTAGAGAGCAACGTGGTTAGAGTTGTGCTTTAGATGGATTTCCTGGTGACAGTGAAAATGATGGACCTGAATGGGTCAAGAATGGAGGTGATGATACAGGTGTATGCGGGGTAGGGGCAGGGAAACAGGAAGTATAACAGTCCCGGAGATAATAAAGGTAAGAAATCAGGCAGTAGCCATCAAAAATATACAAAGGATAGAGCTGGTAAGACTGTGGTTGCTTGAACATATGGGTATGGAGGCAGAAACAAAGAAAAGGCAGTGGTCCAGAGTGTCTCCTAAGTCTCCGTCTTGGGTAACTGGGAGGTGAGGTGGTGGGGGCGGGGGGTGGAGGGCTGGTGAGAGAGCACTTGCATTCAGAGGAGTACATCAGGAGATGGAGGTGAGCCATTCAGGTGTGCCTGGAGTGTGAAGGCGCATAAGTGAACAGGAGGAGTCCCTCAGACGAGTCTTCCTGTTAGAACAGTTGGTGAGTGACAGCTAACCTGGGTTTACGCAAGAAATATTCAAACACTAGCACCCAAATGGACAGTGATGTAGATACCAAGAAAGCCCAAATCGTCACGCTGGCCACAAAATGCTATCATTGTGTCACTAAAACACATCGGCATTCAAGAGACCAGCAAAATGACAGCAATGGCGGTTCAGGTTTGAAATGGCGGAAGGCAGAATAAGGACGCCAGCTTGGGGAGTTGCAGTGCTCTGGCCTCACATCGGCTTTTCACAGGACTAAGAGCAGTTACACACAGGCCACTGCCCTCCTTTCTCGTCTGAATAAGGAACAAGGAAATGCCACCTACACGATGTGACAGGATACCAGGAGAAAAGCCTCAGTCACTTGTGTAAAATAAGCACCGCCTGACTCTGCCAGGCCCACATGGCCTCGTAGCCCTCGTGACTCTCTGCCCCCTCACTCCTCCCTCCCTCCCCTCAGCGTCCTACATCTCCCCTCCAGCCAGGGCCCCATTCCTCACATCCCAGCTCTGTAAACAATCAGGTTGTTTATTGTGGTTTTGAGGATTATAGAGGTAAAAGGCCCTTTAAAAAAAAAATGTGTTCCTCTTTTTGCAGGTGCCCCTTACCTATCAAATAACTTTCATTTGCCCCCACGTTCCAGGCAACTATGTGCTTTCCCTCTGCTGTTTGCAGTCTTAGTCACAGCCCCATGGAAGGATTAGGTACAAATGTCACTCTGCCGTTTCCTTCAATAGATTATGCAAGTAGAAGTTGAATTGTGTAAATGCATATTAGCTCTTCCCTCCAGTGCTAATCCAGCAAGCTGTGTTTGAGATCTTTTTTTTTTTCCTTCCTTGCAGAGGGATAGAATGAGCAAGCAAAGAGTCATACCTTTCTTTCCCTTGGCAGACAGGAATATTGAACTGAGAAGCCTGCCAGACTGCCGATCCGGGTATGGAATGTGTCCAAGAACCTAGGGACTGAAATTCAGGATGGCGGCTAACTGTTCTGGTGGGATTTACTGGAAACAATTTCTTTATGAAGAAAATTCTGTAAGGGGCCCCATTCAGCGCAGTCATGACAGTAAGACCTCCCAAGCACAAGAGGGACAGTGCGAAGAACACTTTTACTAGAGAGTAAAACCGTAACCGGTAAACTAGACAGACGGGCTGCATCATTCTCTGTGGTAGCCCAGCAGAGCTAATCTCAATTTTGTTTAGTCTCGTCACTTCTGGACTCAGAGCCCACTTCTCCTTCAGGACTGCATGGACCAGAGACTTCTAAGTATGGTCTGGGGACCCATGCTGGTGTGCCATCTGATTGTTACTGGTTAGCTACGAGTATAGTACTTGAAAGCATGCCCTTTGAAACGAAATTAGCAGTCAGTAAAGGTAATGTCATATCTAATCCTTTAAAGGTTAGGCTTGTCTTTTTTTTTTTTTAGTTATTTTTCTAATAATTCATTTTCACTTTATTTTTTAAAAGTATATATTGGCTGAGGTTTAGAGCATTTAAAAAAAAAATCTGGACTCCCCACAGATTGTTTGAGAAGCACTGGTACAGATAATGGGCCACCGTACAGAATTCAGGTGTCTTGGCTGTTGCCTCGCTTTCTCGTCAACTCTTTGTATGGACAATTCACTTCATTGCAAAGGATACGAAGTCCACATCAGTAATAAGGGTGTGGGGCTCCCTGGACTTCAACAATACCGCCATACTTAACAGCATCACTTTTTACCTAAACTAAAACCTACAGACTGTTCTTTGGCTTTTCTTTTTCCCCCGTTCAACATATTCAACTGGACAAAGTCATGTGGATTCTGTCCCTGAAATGCACCTCACATCTCCTGTCTTCTGCCATATTTTAGGTCTCTTCCTAATTGAGCTCCCTCTCTCCAGACTTGGCTCCCACCATATTGCTGTTAGAGAGACCTTTCTAAAATGAAGATGTCAAGGGGGCACCTGGATGGCAGAGCCCGTTAAGCATCTGACTCTTGGTTTTGGCTCAGGTCATGAGCTCAGGGTCGTGGGATTGAGCCCACATTGGGCTCCATGGTCAGCAGGGAGTCTGCTTAGAGTTTCTCTCTCCCTCCCCCTCTTCCCCTCCCCTCCATGCACGCTCTTGCTCTCTCTCTCAAATAAATAAATAAATCTTTTAAAAAATAATTTAAAAAATAAAATGAAGATGTCATTCCTCTGCTTACAGAAGAGGGCCTTGTTGCCTTGTACAACACATTCCAAACTCTGCTGACCCTCCAAAACCTTGGGTAACTGGTTTTATCCAACCTTCTTGGCCTCATCTTTAGCCACCTTCCCCAAATCACCCTAAGCTCTAATCACTCTGGGCTCCTTGCTGCTCCTCAGACACACGATGAACCCTGGTTACACCTCCAACCATACCTTGTTTCACACTGTCGCCTCTTCCTCCGTGGCTCCCTGGCACTTCCATTTTTCAAAGCCAGCTCATGCTGCTCTCTGTATTTTCTCTGGCATCCCTTTTCCCCCAGATGTAATTACCCCTTAATCCATGCTTTCCTCTTGCTTTATACTCATATCAATATTTTATATAGTTGTTTACCTGTTTTGTCTCTGCTTTTCCTTCCAACACCACGATACTTTGTGAATCCTAATCATCTCGGCAACTAGTACAGTGTCCCACATCTAGAAGATGCTCCATTGTTTATATCAACAGTATGAGTTGAGCCACTCTTTCATTTATTCTCTCATTTATTCATTGGAGACCACCATGTCTAGTCAAGAGCTCACTGTGACTAAGATAGACAAGGTCACAGCCATCATGGAGCTTACATTACAGTGTAGGAGACACAAAACAAACAAATGGGGTGATAAACAAAGGTAAATAAACAAACAAGATAATTACACATTGAAATCACTGCTATGAAGGAGCTAAGCTGATGAGATAGAGCCCACTGGGGGGAGGTCACTCTTCGCAGGAAAATCAGGAGCATTCTCTCAGAGAAGATGACACTTGAGCTGAGATCTGAAAGTTGAGAAAAGCAGAAGAGGAAGAGGGACTGGCTTGTTTAAGGAACTGAAATAAGGCCAACGTGCCTCAGGCATAGTGAGCAGGGTTGAGTGGTATGAAATGAAGTTGGAAAAAGACCCCAGTATGAAGGACCTCACCGGGGTGCAGTAAGGAGTTTAGATTTTACTCTGAGCTAGAAGTCTTTGAAGTGTTTTATGCAGGGGAGTTGGCTTGGTCAGAATAAAATTTTAAGGCATTCACTCTGGTCCCTGCTGAGAGTGGATTAAAGAGCAGGAGATCAGGAGACAGATGAAGGAGTTATTCCAGGATTCTAGGCCAGAGGTGATGATTGCTCAGACTTGGGGTAGGAGAGCAAAGGCGGGGATGGAGACAAGTAGGCATGTCAGAGATGTCATTTGGAGGTCAAGTTAAAAGGCCTTGGTGATAGACTGAATGCGTGTGAAGTCAGGGGGAGGTAATCAAGGATGACCCTGATGTCTTGGCTTGAGCACCAAGGTAGCAATTGGTGGTATTGATTGAATTGATGAAGGTTTGGTACGGAAGCATTCAGGATTGGGTTCTGTGTGGTGGGCTGGGGGAGAGACTAGGAATCAAGAGCTCTGTTTTGGCTGCTGATTTTTGTTAGATGTCTAAGAGAAGCAACTAAATGATAGAAAAGGAAACTGAGGCTGAAAAACAGGTACACAGGTATCAAGTGTTAGAACTGCTCGAGCCCATCTGACTCACAGGCACTGAGCTAAGCAGCCTCTTCTCCAGTATATGGGAGCTAGCAATTATTTCTTTCAGGTATAATTGGGAAATAAGTACAAATGATTTGGGAAGAGAAAGGTAAAAGAGATGGAAAAGAAGAACAGTTTTTGTTCTTTTAAGTTTTGTGTGTGTGTGTGTGTGTGGTGTGTGTGTGTGTGTGTGTGTGTGTGTGGTGGGGGGGGGGGTTCTTCCCCCTCCAGCACAATCTTAAGAGAAAGAAAAAGAGAGACACAGAATAACCTCTGTCCTGGGGTCTAGTTAAGAACACGCACTCTGGGGCAGCTGGTGTTCAGAGACGATCTCTACCGGTTACCCTTGTGTGACCTTGAAAAGGTTCCTTCAAATCTCTGCACCTCAGTTCCTGATCTGTAAAATATGATATAAAGAACCCACCACCAAGTGTTATCATGAAGATTTAGCGAGTGAATGTGCGTGATGAGTGCTTCCAATGCTGCCCGACACACAGCAGGAGCTTGGAGTGTGAGCTCTCGTCTGAGCTTCTGCCAAGGGTGGGTGCCCTGCGATGCTGAACCCTTTCCAGTCAGCCAGATGAGCCAAGCCTTCTTGCCTCGGGGTCTTTTCCTAGTTCTGCTCTAAGGAGACACATGTGGCCCCAGAAACCACCATGCTATGTAAATTGTGTAATGAAAACCACCGGGTTTATGGGAAAATGGGGTTTAGTGGCACAACACTCAAAACCATCTTCAGCGACACATTTAAATGTATAGGAATCAAAATTTAAAATGTTTGAGCCTCAGAGGCCACTATCAAGAGAGTGAAAAGACAACCCACAGAACTGGAGAAATTATTCACAAATCATGTATCGCATAAGGGTCCAGTACCCAGAATATGTATATGGAACATTTACAACTTAATAACAAAAAGGCATACAATCCAATATAAAAATGACCAAAGGACTTGAATAGACATTTCTCCAAAGAAGAAATACAAGTGACCAACAGGCATGCTAAAAGATGTTGACCCTTATTAGTCATTAGGGAAATGCCAAAGTTACAGTGAAATACCACTTCACACATACTAGGATGGTGGGAAGAAAGAAAGAAAGAAAGAAAGAAAGAAAGAAAGAAAGAAAGAAAGAAAGAGAGAGAGAGAGAGAGAGAGAGAGAAAGAAAGAAAGAAAGAAAGAAAGAAAGAAAGAAAGAAAGAAAGAAAGAAGAAAAGAAAGAAGGAAGGGGAAGAAGGAAGAAAACAAAAGAAAAAGAGAAGAAAAAGGAAAGGGAAGGAAGGAAGAAGAAGAAAAAGAAGAAAGAAAGAAAGAAAGAAAGAAAGAAAGAAAGAAAGAAAAAAAGAAAGAGAAAGAGAAAGAGAAAGAGAGGGAGGGAGGGAGGAGGGACAAGGGAAGGAAGGAAGGAGGGAAAGAAAGAGGGAAAATACCAGATATTGATGAGGCTAGGGAGAAATTGGAACCCTCGTATTGCTGCCAGGAGTGTAAACTGGTGCAGCCACCATGTGGAACAATTTGGTGGCTCCTCATGAGTTAAACAGAGATTTTCCATATGACCCATAAGTTCCATTTCAAGGCATATTCCAAAAGAAGTGAAAACAAAAACTTTTGTATGAATATTTGTAGCATCTCTATTCACAATAGCCAAAAGGTGGGAATAACACAAATGTCCACCACCTGATAAACAGGTAAACAAAATGGGCAAATCCATATAGCAGAGTATTCTTCAGCCATAACAAGGAATGAAGATGCGTGCTTCGCATGGAGGAGCCCTGAAAACGTCCTGCTAAGTGAGAGAAGTTGGAGCGGAAGTCCACATATGATCCCATTTAGAGATCTCCAGGACAGGCAAAGAAGACGCGCTAAATACTGAATTCTTACCACACGTCAAGTACTGTGCCAAAACTTTCACATGGATAAACTGATTTAATCTTTATTAAAACTGTATGATGTATCATTATTAACCCCCATTTTATATTGTGACACAAACCTGGGATTTATTTTTTTATTTTTTATTTTTTTGAAGAATTTATTTATTTATTTGACAGAGAGAGAGACAGCCAGCGAGAGAGGGAACACAAGCAGGGGGAGTGGGAGAGGAAGAAGCAGGCTCATAGCGAGGAGCCTGACGTAGGGCTCGATCCCAGGATCCTGGGGTCACGCCCTGAGCCGAAGGCAGACGCTTAATGACTGAGCCACCCAGGTGCCCCACAAACCTAGGATTTAAATCTGAAGAGTCTAGTTACAGAACTTGTGTCCATAACCGCTATATAACCGTGAGTGAAGACATCCATATTTTAATATATTTTTTTTAAACTTCATGCTGGTTCATCATGTCTGTAGGCTGCATTGACCACACAAGTCACCAGTTTGCAACCACTGCCAGAATTTTCTTCTCTCCCTTCTTAGAGAGCCTTGTATGCCTCTTTTTGGAGCAAGACAAGCTTGGGTCCCACACATCATGTGCTTTGTGTCCTTTTTCTTTATCTGCAAAATAGGTACAAATAGACCTACTTTGCAGGGTTGCTATAACGTACAAAATTAAGTATGTAAAGCGCTGTGTCTGGAACTTTGGCGGCAAGAAATAAAGGCGAGGATGGAGTATTTTTTAATTTTTTTCTGTTGTGTGCATCTCCTTCCTACAAGGCAGGAGGTGTAAAGCCATGTGTGGTAAACCAGCACCAAGCACAGCACCTAATGGAGCCGGGTAACGAGAGGCTTTGCTTTGGTTGCCATTTAATGTAATCTATTTTATACCATTTTTTTTCTAACTAAAAAAATCATATAAGCTCATTTTAAAATGAAGGAAAAAGACAAAAGATCGGGAAAAATTAAAATTATTCTGACTAGGGGGGCATGGATGGCTCAGTCAGTTAAACATCTGCCTTGGGCTCAGGTCATGATCCCGGGGTCCTGGGATCAAGCCCCACATCCGCCTTCTTGCTCAGTGGGGAGTCTGTTTCTCCCTCTCCCTCTCCCTCTGGCCCTCCCCCGTGCTTGTACTCTCTCTCTCAAATAAATAAATAAAATCTTTTAAAAAATTAAAAATAAAACTATTCTGACTATATGTCTCCATCTAAAAACAATATTTTTATATTTTAGTATTTACCTTTCCACACTTACTTTTCTGGATATGCATCCACGTAAGTTATTTGGTCTTATTCTGGTTTTTTACAACATGAAATTGTTCAAAACATATTTCTCTATGAACTGGTTTCTTCTTTGAAAAAAATACATACACATGTACCCACATGTTTTTTCATTTGAAGACATACATATTTACACCAAGTTTTTAAATACTACTTATGTTTTTTTAAAACAAATTCTAAAGATATATCTCCCTTTTTCGTGGCACTAACTCCAACTAATTTATAGGCTTTTAAATAAATATATATTTTTTTCTTATCACAAAATCTATGCTAGTTTATTGAAGGAAAAATAGACTTCAATCTTCGTTATTGTTTTACTCAATATCCTTCCAACAGTAAAATGAGATCATATTTATTTCTATAACTCATTTTTCACTTAACATTATACCTCTTTCCACATTGTTGAATGGCACGATTTTAAATATAGTTTACAACATAATTTCAATGGTCTATATTTTTCCAGCATTCTCTTATAATGAGCACTTAAATAATTACTAATTTTTGCTATTACGATAAAATCTGTGAATACAGTGGTTGATATATAGTAGGTTCTCAATAAATGTGGAATGAATGAATGAGCATATTGTTAAGAATTTTTTAATCCAGGATCACCTACTCAACCGAAATGAAACTCTTTCTTTCTAACTTAGCTGAAGGCATTAGACATCTAAAGAAAATAATATGACTTTGGGAAATTGTCCATACAGAAATCAGAGTAACCACATTTTTAATCTTCTCTTAGGAATACAACCTGGGATGTAGCAGACAACTTAGTTTCCCTAAGAGTTATAAAATAAGATTTTGTTCTGTAATTTCTCTCTAAATGGATTCATAAAGAGATGGTGTTTCCTATGAGATCATACACAACCAGCACAGGCAAGACACGGACGCTTTTAATTTCCTATGACTAAGTGGGCTCAATATGCAAACAGGGATCTATCTGCAAAGGGACCAGTCTCTTCAGAAAGACTGAGAACATTCTATATACTGTGGGAGGTGGGTGGAACCCATGGCGAGTACATGAGAGCTATAAAATGGCCAAGTTGATTTCTAACAACATTTATGTTTATTTGAAAATATATAATTTCAGAAGAAAAATTAGAATAATGTATCTTTTGCATAAATCAATTAAAGCATTGTCTTACTAATTTGTTTCCTTATTTAGGGTTTGTAGACTTAATACTGGTGTTACAGATTTATTTAAGTTTAATTCAGTAAGTTTTTTAAAAATAATTGTACTCTTCTTAAAATGTTGAACGAACTTGACTTGGACGTTTCCATTAATTCCTGGATTAATTCATTTCCATAATTACATGGTGTACAACTAGCCTAAGACAATGGAACAAAATCAGGGTTTGGAGTCATCATCATCGTCATCATCATAGCCAATCCTTTTATGTCACAACCAGGACAGAGTACATGTCATAGTTAGGACACATTTCTACTTACTATAAACATATTAACTCGTTTCATCAACAGAACAAGCCATTAAGGTAGCAATGTTGTCATCCCTACTTCACAGATGAGGGAGGAATTGAGGCAGACAAGGTCACCTCACTCAAGTAAAAGGTGAGGCTGAGGTTTGAATTCAAGCAGTGTGTCTCTGAAGCTCGTGCTCTTATCCAGCATCTAGAAAGATGGGGCTTAGATCCTGGCTCTGGGTTTCACCAGAATGACCTTAAACAAGTCCCTGACCCTCTCTGGGCCTCATTTCCCCATTTGCAAAAAGGGAATGGTAACAAACACCCCACAAGTTTCTTGGAAGAGTAAGATTAAATCATGCGTGTGAAAGCACTTTCACAAGCAGTAATGAACTAGCCAATTGTTGCTTCTATTGTTTTTATTAACACGTAGGCTAAAGAAAAAGGAATAAGCTGTTTATGAGAGGGAAAACTGAAAATAAGGAACAAGGACAACTCTGGTAATATCTAAACTCTCTATTTGATTAAACACATAATCTCTGTTAGGTGCTTGGGCTGTATCAGATGAGTAACCAGACTATTTTCTCTCTTTGTTCCTTTATTAAAAGGAGGGGCAATTTTAAAGTTCATGCTACACTTTTGGAGACCTTATTTTAGCTGAGGTGATGAATTATTTCAAAGACTTGAAGAAAAGATTCTGGTGAAATCCAGGAGGGTGTGGAATCTGCCATTTCCCTACTTGGGTGGGAAGAACACCACATGAAGGATTCGAAGACTCAGCCCAAGCAAGTTCCTCAGAGAAGTCTCAGAAATTTAAGCAAGACTCTGAGTTGGACAATTAGAGCTGTTTCATTATATTTCCCCAAATGAAGAATTTCTGAGCATTTCCCACTATTATTGTTCTCCCTATGGGAGACAATATATTGTTTAAAATAATAATAACGGGGGGGGGGCGCCTGGTTGGCTTGGTCCTTAAGCATCTGCCTTCAGCTCAGGGCGTGATCCCAGCGTTCTGGGATCGAGCCCTGCAGTAGGCTCCTCCACTGGGAGCCTGCGTCTTCCTCTCCCACTCCCCCTGCTTGTGTTCCCTCTCTCGCTGGCTGTCTCTCTCTCTCTGTCAAATAAATAAATAAAATCTTTAAATAATAATAATAACAGGGGCACCTGGCTGGCACAGTCAGTAGAACATAGGCTCTTGGTCTTGGTGTGGTGAGTTCCAGCCCCATGTTGGATGTAGAGATTATTTCAAAATTATAATAATAATAAAGAAAACAGCTTTGGAATCAGATTGGAATTTAAATCTCAACAGCTTTGTCTTATTAGCTGCTGGATGTTGGTCAAGTTACTTATCTTCCTAGTCTGTTTTCTCCTACATTAAAGAGAGTATGATGCCATTTATCTCCGGAGGTGGTTGTTACATGGGTTAAGCATAAATCGTGATGATGGTAGCTAGCGTGCATTGAATACTTCGAGTGTGCTGGGTGCCATGCTACATTCTTCACTTGTGCTTCTAGTTAATCCTCATACTGCCCAATGAGAAAGGAGGTACTGGCTCTACTTTACAGTTGAATAACCTGAGGCTTAGTGATCTCACACCGCTAACAAGCAAAGGAGCCAAGACCAGGGAAGTAGCAATGGAAAGCCTCGCACATAGTTGTCATTTTAAAAATTTTAGCTCAGGGGCGCCTGGGTGGCTCAGCTGTTTATGGGTCTGCCTCCGGCTCAGGTCATGATCCCAGGGTCCTGGGATCCAGCCCCACATTGGGTTCCTTGCTCAGCGGGGAGCCTGCTTCTCCCTCTCCCTCTGCTGCTCCCCCTTCTTGTGCATGTGCACCCTCTGTCAAATAAATAAATTTCTTTAAATAGATAAATAATATTTTTAAAAAATAAATAAAAAGTTAGCTCCTTTTCCTAAGCCGCCTAAGAGGAGGGCTTCGGGGAGAGGAGGCTTTACTCTTTCTTCGGTGCAGAGTTCGGAAGTCTTACCTCCTGTGGGAACATGCCGTGGCTCCATACAGACCTTTGCCGCTGACCGTGGGCCAAATTAAACTTTATTTTCACCTTGGGATCTTGGATAGAGAAGGTGCATCCAGATGCAAACACCGAAAAACTTTCAAACGGACAGTTATCCCCCAAGCAGCTATATCACGTGAAGTCAAATGCGTACGCCTATTTTCATCTCGGACCCATGTGAGTAAAGAAAGACTGAAGGAATTGAGTACTGAGAAGCCAGGCTATGAGCCTGTCAAAGTCCTGAGCAAGATAGCTTGTGCCCCTTGTCTATTGTTGAATCTACTCTCATTCCCACAAAAGGCCAGAGGCAGGCTGGACTGATTCTTGCCTCCACTTACCTCCTCGCTGGGTGTCCTTGAACAAGTTGCTTCAGTTCTCCGAGGCCCATTTCCTTATCAGTAAAATGGAGATAGGAATAGCGATCTCATCAAGTTGTTAAGAGGATTAAAAGAGATCTTCCTGAATCGCCAACCCAATAGAACGTTGACATCTATTCCTCGAAGGCCCCCAGGGCTCTTCTGTGCCTTCCTGGTAAAATCCAAGCCCGCCCGATGCCTGTGCCGTGCACTTCTGCACGCTCCCTCCCTCTCCAGGCTCCAGCCTTAGAATGCTGTTCACACTTCCCTACATGCAGTTTTCCCCGCTTGTGTCTTCTTCATCATTCATTCACCCAGCAAAAATTGTCAAGCCCCTGTTATATGTGAGGTCCTGGATTACATGTTGGGACGCAACATGGAACCAGACAGATGCAGCCCCTGCTGTCAAAGACCTTGACGTCCACGTGAGGCCTCATGGGAGGAAAGTGGCCATTACAGTTGTGGATGCTGACCCATGCGAGAGGAAAGACCAAGGTGCTGTGAAGGGTGCGCGGGAAGGGGCAGCTTACTTAGACTTGGATGGTGGTGGAAAGCCATCTGAAGAATGAGATCGTATTTAGAGATTGGCTCTGAAGGGATGTGGTGTGTGACCTTGTGCAAATCCCATCTATCTCTCTGCATTTTTTGTTGATGAGGTGTAAGGCGGGAAAGGGTCACGCTATTTACCAAAAGAAATAGTCTTCATCCCTTTGGATATACTCTCCAAAGACTAAGCAAATCTCACTCCAGCATATGCTCCATTCCCTTTCAGCCTTCTCAAGAAGGAGCCTTATCGTTGTCTAGAACCCATGGGGCAAAATATTCCAGCCATGGGCTAGTGGAAGGGGGAGGTTCCCTGGGGACTCTTTCCCTGAGAGGAACTTGGGACTTTTTATTAAGGGCGGGGGTGAGATGGTAGGAGTTCTTGAAGAAATGAAAATGAAATGTAAAAATCACCATTCAGCCAACTCCAGTGAAATCACTGATTCGATCAAGGATGATTTATGGATGCTAAGGCCAATAGGTGAAAAGTTGTTGAGGAATAAGATCCTCAAAAATCCCTTAAAATGGAAAGAGCTGGTGATCATCGCTTCACCCAAATGACCAAACTAGAAGCTTCCCTCTGAAGAAGGTGACAGGAGCTCTTCTCCTGTAACTTTGACTTTTCATTCCAAACTTCATTCTAAATCTTCTTTTGCCTGTTTCTTAATACGGGTATCTCTAGAGTTTAGTCTTCTGCGTTTTATTCCTTTTATGCTATGTGTTCTTCCTGGGCAAGTTCAGCCACTCCCAAGATCTTAGCCAAAAGCTCTATGCACATAACCTCTGAACCCACGTTTCTGTCCCTGGTCTCTTCCCGCAGCTCTAAATCTATAGTCAACCTCCTGCTGCTTTGGCTCACTGGCACTTCCTGCAACTTTCCTCCTACATAACGGCTCTCTTTTCCTGGCCCCAATCAGGTATACTCCTCATCTTGCGTTCCTTAGCTTAGCTCATGGCCTCATGATCCATTAGTGATTTAAGTCAAAAATTTGGTTGTCTTCCTTATTCATATTGTCGGCAGAGATTTATTTATTATCTACTAATGGCTAGGTATTGTGTTCATTGTTAGGCAATAGGGGCAAAACCAATTTCAACACTTATTTACATGGAAAAAGAGACATTGATTAAATGATCACATTGGGGTGCCTGGCTGCCTCAGCTGGAAGAGCAAAGGACTCTCGACCTCAGGGCCGTAAGTTTGAGGCCCACGTTGGGTGTAGAGATTCCAAAAATAAATAAATAAACTTTTTTAAAAAGCATTAAAAAATGATTGCGCAAGTATATGCATAATTATAAACGGAGATAAATGTTTTGAGGGAAAGAAATACGGAGCTAAGAGAATGAAACAGAACCTATGCCAGGTTGAGGGTAGGGGAAGGGAGGAGACACGGAGATCAATTTCAGAAAATGCTTCTCTAAGAAAATATTTGAGTTCAGATAAGAAAGATATATTGGAATTAACTAAGTGGAGGAGGGGAGAGTGAGTGGGTAAAGAGGTGGTGGTCTCTAGGAAGAGGAAAGTACATGCAAAGATCTGAAGTGAGAGAGTGATGGTGTGGATTGAGCACAGAAAACAGGAGATACAGAGCGTAAGGCCAGAGCGGAGCAATCACTGGGGCCAAAACTTGCTGAGCACTGAAAAACGTGTATGGTGTTTTGAACATTATCTAATAAACAGTAAGAAGGCAGGATGCCTGGGTAGCTAGTCGGTTAAGCTTCAGCTCAGGTCATGATCCCAGAGTCTTGGGATCGAGTCCCGTATCAGGCTCCTTGCTCAGCGGGGAGCCTTCTCCCTCTTCCCTCTTCCTGCCCCTCCCTCCTGCTTGTGCGTGCACACGCGATCTCTCCTCTCTCTCTCTCTCTGTCTCCATGACAAATAAATAAATAAAATCTTAAAACACACACACACACACACACACACACACACGGTATGATTTCATTCACGTGAATCTTCCAGAATAGGCAAATCTATACACAGAAAGCAGATTAGCGTTTGCCTAGGTCTGAAGAAATGAGGGGGAGAAGGACAGTGACTATTAATAGGCACAGGGCTTCTTTTGGGGATGATAAAAAAGATCTAAAACTCGTTTGTGGTGATAGTGGCACAGCTCTGTGAGTATATTACAAACTATTGAAATATACGCTTTAAATGTATATATGTATTTAAATGTATTACATTTAAATGCAAATATATAAACACTTTCTATGAATGTGAATTACATGGTATGTGAGTTCTATCTCAATAAAGCTGTTAAAAAAAGAAAAGAAAGAAATGATATTTAAGCCAGATGACAACAAATATTTTCCTAGTATTTGTTCCTTTTTATTGATTCCAGGGTCCTCTTATTCTGGCATCAAGGTAGCTAGGAAACTAATTAGGTCATCACAAGTTTGTTTGGTTGATTAAGTTTTACAGATAGAATCAAAACAAAAGGAATTTTTGATGGGTCTTTCAAATCAACTAGAGAATGACCTCATCAACTAGTGACTGACATATTTATATATCTTAGATCTTGAGAGTGCTGTGGATACTCTGACAAAATTCTAAGAATTCAAATCCAGTTCCATCCGTCCATCCATCTATCCATTCATTCAACATCTGTTTATTGAGAACCATATGTGGCACTTTACAATCCATGCTTTAAAGAATAATCATCTTTTTTATTTTTTATTTTATTTTTTTAAAGATTTTACCCATTTATTTGAGAGAGAGGGTACATGCACACACACGAGAGAGAGAGAGAGAGAGAGAGGATGATCAGAGGTGGGGTAGAGAGAGAGGGAGGAGCAGACTCCCCGCTGAGCAGGGAGCCCCACTCGGGGCTCGATCCCCAGGACTCCGGGATCATGACCTGAGCTGAAGCCAGACGTTTAACTGAGCCACGCAGGCCCCACATCTTTTTTAAATATTAAATTAAGAACCATGATCTGACAATAGGAACAAATATTAGAAATGGAGGCCTGCATATACGCTCTCCTAGCTCACGGTTCAGTTCTGGAGAGCGGAAAGGTGGAAGTAGGAAACTGACATTTGTTGAATGTCTACAATTTGTCAAGCACTGCACTGAGCAATTCAAAAGTGTGATCTCAATTAATCCTCATAATAACACTTTGAGGTGAGCATTATCATCAGGTGAATAAGCTATTCCAAGACGTTATGTAACTTACCCAAAGTCACACACCCTGTAAGCGAGACAAGGTATTTGAAACCAGGTCTTCTGATTCTAAAAGCAGTATTTTGCTTTGTTTTTGGCTTGGTGTTGTCTATGCTGCTTCCCAAGAGGATGTTCATGAATCAATTAATTTATTCAACAAAGATCTACGTGGCATTACCACCTGCCAGGCATTGTGCTGGACCCTTTGGATACAAAGATGAACGCTGTGGGTACAACCACTGACCTCATAGGGCTCACAGTCTAACTAGGAAAAGAAACCATTTAACAAGGACACCTTACATCTCCAACAGATTAGAAAACTCAACCGCCTTCACTGAATTTCACTGTGTTCCCAGAGCTGTGCTATGAGTTTCTGCATTCCTTATGCTCCCGTCCCAACTTTCCTTCCCGACTGCATCTCCTGCCACTTCGTCTCAAATTCTCCACGCCGGACGCACTGGATGCTTCCCCACAATCCCCTAAACCCCTGCTCTTTCTTGTCGCTTGCATTCCACCTCTCCTCATACATATGCGTCACCGTCTGCCTTTTCCTACCTCTTAGGAAAAACAGATTTCAGCAAAGTTGGGGAAGGCGAAGGACCCTGGTTTCATTCTGAGTCAGCTGTTGGTACTGCAGCGGCAAGTAATTTCATCCACCCCAGCTGCAGGGCCCCGTCGCTGTCTGCGATCGCAGAGCGATGACAGCCACCACCCAGGATGTTTGTGAAGGTTCAAGTGACAAACAAGCATGGTGCTTGGCACAAAGTAGTTTCAAAAATGATTCTTGAATATGGGACAAAGACAAGAGACACTATGCATCAATAGAGGAAGATATCCTTGAAAGTCAGGGATGCTCCGTGAAGAAGGGAAGGCTTCAATTCCTCTTTGAAAGATGAGTAGATTCTGAACAGTCATGATTGCGGGAGAAAGGCTGGAGCGAGCCTTGCCCTCTTCCTGTGGTTTTAAATATTCTTTTACAAAATACACTGTACAGCTGGCTGTAATGAGAAGGTTAAGCCTCCTTTCTTGAGCAGTTTGTGCACTGCATTCATGAGAATGTGGACATTCTTCCACACTTTTTACTCTCTTGACCCCAAAGGGGCTCAAGCATGTCCCCAGTTATCCCATTCACCAACCTAACTTCCGAGCCCGACTGCGGATGCCTCCTCCCCGGACGTCTCCTGCTGGCCGAACCGCACAGCCGTTGCCTGATTCGTTTCAGCAATTATTTATTGGGACACATCAAAATCCGAAATTCTTGTTTGAACCGTGACTCAGCAGTTACATCGTTAAAAATTTATTCCAAAGGAATAGTCATCGTTGTGTACAAATATCCAACTGTAAGCATGTGCCTCACAAAGACCAAAAGCGAGAGACATTCTTGAAGTCCGGCAGTAAGGGATGAGTTACGTCAATCCCTGCCGCTTCATGAAGGTCTTCCTGCAGAGTCGCTAAAGATAATGTAAAAGAATATAGTATACATACAAAAATACTGTTGTAATTTCACACCAATACACCACCAATGATTGTCTCTGGGGTGGTCTCATAAATGTGTTATTTCTTCTATTCTGGAAGGAACGCATATTCCTCCTGTATTAAGAAAAACATATATATTTTTTAGTCTGTCGAGCTTGGTCTGTGGAACATTATATTAAATGAAAAAGGCAGAAGATTATAGAAAGAGGCCGAAAGAACATAAATGAAGTGCCATATCTGTTTTTCTGTAATCTTCTTTCATTCAAGAAAATGGGGAAAGAGTTACCTTTTCTCACCTTTCTCATGTTTCTCTTAATAAAAGCTCAATAAATATTAGTAGTATTTCAGTAGAGAACATAAGACATTGCACAAATATTACGATACAGTGGCAGAATTGTCACAGTTTTCATCTGAATTGGAAACTTGCTAATATTGAAGAAATATCAAAGTCCTTTATACGGCTTTGAAAACCATGTTTCTTCAGACTGGGCAAAGGTAGACTTGAATGAAAAGCCATTTTTTCTTTCTCACTCTTTTTATCTTTCTTTCTGTTGAAAGATCTCACTGCACTTATTATTTCAACAATTAATAAAAATTTTTAAATAAAGTCATGTAAAAACTTAAAACAGAATCAAAAGTCATAAAGTAAAAGTTAAAAGATTTCTCTGCTTCTCCTTGCTAGGTCATCCAGAGTCGCTTACCAAAAGTAACTTTATCTTTCATTTAAAAAAAAGGTTTCTTCAAACACGAATGAGATCACACTATCCATATTGCTCTGCAATTTATTATCGTGGCATATTTCCCCATGACAGCCAGAGTTTACTCACCTTTTTTTAGTTTCACGTATGCATAATTTTAATGGACTTTTTCCTATTCAAGAAAGCAATGTTCTATCCAATTAATTAAACTAACAACATCAACCGTGTCTTCACAACTGAGAGATGATCATTTTTAACATCTTGGAATATCATTTCTCGGAATATGATCTTGCAGTATCACTCCTGATTTCTCTCTATGCCTGCACTTACTAGTCTTAGGAAAATAAGTTACATGTATTAAATACTACATATGTACTAAGTGTTTTACATACATTATTTAACACATCAACCCCAAGGTACATATATCATCATCCCATTTTAGCAAAAAGGAAACCGAAGTTCAGAGAAGGGAGAGACTTGTCCAAAGTCATCCAGAGGATATATGGTAGAGCCTGGCTGCAAACCCAGATCAGCGTGACTCTGAAGACCATGTTCTTAACCAGGTACACTGACTCATCGCTGAACCAAAACTTATATAAATATTTCCATATATATTCATGAAAAAGGGACTGTATTATGCACGTGTTTAGTAACCTAGTTTTTTCCGTTGACAATATATCCTAGACTTGTTTTCATCTCAATAAATTATAATTTCATCATCAAGTCTAATGACCTTGCCCTTCATTATATGGAGGATTATAAAATAGTGGAGCCAATTCCCCGCCGTTAGGTACAGGATTCATTCCAGTATATCACTATAATGATAAACACTGACAAAATATTTTTATTTGCTGCACATTCTAAAGCATTCTTTCACATAGAAAATACCTGTAGTACAAGTGCCCTTTTACTTACTGGACGCAATAACATCTGGCAGAGCTTCAGAGAAGGCTGCATCAGAATGAATGCAAACTTGGGGCACGTGGGTGGCTCAGTTAAGCCTCTCGGTGCAGGTCAGGATCTCGGGGTCCTGGGATTGAGCCCTGCTTCTGGCTCCATGCTCAGCGGGGAGTCTGTTTCTCCCTCTCCCTCTACCCTTCATCCCACTCACTCTCTCTCTCTCTCAAATAAACAAATAAATAAAATCTTTAAAAAAAAAAATAGAATGAATGCAAACTGCTCAACAATTAATACATGTAACAAGGCAAGAATAATTCCTTTCTGGTCTCAGGCTTAATGATAACACTTAATTTGCTTATATGGGGGGTTGGGACTAGGAAACAATCTAACAATGGATTTTAATATAAAGTGTAAGTCTGCACTGTCCAGCATGGTAACAACCAGCCACAGAAGTCTATTTAAATTTAAATTAAATAAAATTAAAAATTCTGTTCACCAGTTGCACTAGCGACATTTCAAGTGCTCAGTTGCCACATGGGACCAGTGATAACCAAAATGGATAGTACAAATGCAGAACATCTCCATTGTCACAGAAAGTTCCATCGAACAGTGCTGATCTAGAATATTCATAGAATATAGTATGAAGTACTGCACAATATTTTGACAGAATTCAGAAGATTTCTATATACTGCCAAGGAAGGATACGAGTTTTTTGTTTGCTTGCTTTTCACTTTTTATGTAAGTGCTTATTGACTCACAAGTCTAAGAGGTTTTTATAATCTTTTTTTTTTAAGATTTTATTTATTTATTTATTTGTTTGTTTGTTTATTTGACAAAGAGCAAGAGAGGGAACACAAAGCAGGGGGAGTGGGAGAGGGAGAAGCAGGCTTCCCACTAAGCAGGGAACCCGATGCGGGGCTGGATCCCAGAACCCTGGGATCATGACCTGAGCCGAAGGCAGAGGCTTAACGACTGAGCCACCCAGACATCCTGAAGTTTTCATAATAATTTTATAAGAATATAGTCATGTGTGGGGCACCTGGGTGTCTCAGTTGTTTAAGCATCTGCCTTTGGCTCAGGTCAGGATCCCAGGGTCCTGAGATCGAGCCCCACGTCGGGCTATCTGCTCAGTAAGGAGCCTGCTTCTCCTTCTGCTTGTGCACTCTCTCTCTCTGTCAAATAAATAAATAAAATCTTTTAAAAAAAAAAAGAATATACTCATGTGCTATGAGAATTTGAAAAAAGACCTAGAATTTTTTAAAAACTTCACATGAGGATTGAATTTATAGAGTACTGAAGGGACACAGTGAACAGATAAGTTCGCTTCAACTTAATTAATTAGGGAAAGGGCTCATGAAGGAGCCATCATCATGAACTACACACATCTTAAAGTGTTAACAAGTAAAGGGATGGCAGACAGAGATAATAGGAAACTTCTCTATGGGGCTGGATGGAAAGGTAAAGCCACAGATAAGGATTTATTTATTTATTTATTTATTTATTTATTTATCTATTTAAAATAAGCTCTAAGCCCAACATGGGGCTTAGACTCACGACCTCGAGATCAGTAGTCACATCCTGTACGGACTGAGCCAGCCAGGCCTCCCCCAGATGAGGATTTCAAGCCCAGGGTACTTTGACATTTGGGGAGCAGTCTGATAATTAAGTAACATAACATATCATGAAAGCAATTGGTAAACCAGCAAGTACTATCTAAACTAAAATGACTGTTGCAGGAATCAAGGAGCACAAAGCGTGCTCTTTAAAAACATGTGTGCTTTGAAACAAAACGCGTGTAAGATAGCATTCTTCTTCTTTACATGAAAATAAATAAAATTATTGATAAATGCAATCATATAAATCACAAATGCATATATGACATTACATATGCATTAAGAGTGAAATAATAGGATATTTACTTGTCTCATACATCTAAAGAGTCACTAGTATAAATTATATTCTTGTAATTATGTTAAAAAAGAAAAAGAAAAGCAAAAACATGTAGCCAGAAATATCATTCTACATCATGATGATTTCGTTTTTCTTTTGCATAAGCCTGTGTCTTTCAAATAATCCACAAGCAAATAGCTCCATTCTGTAGATGAGAAATTATAAAAGACCATGTAATCAGCTGACAAAGGAACTGAAAACAAGCCCAGAGGAAATGCATGGCTGTTCTTACAAAGTCACAATGTACTGTTCTGTTTGCCTCCCACTCTCAAAGTGTATATTCCTGACATTTCTTGTCTTATAATTGGACTTTATGAATGAGAGCTGTAGGATGCTGTCTGGTGAATGATCTGAAAAGGATATGCTGAAACCCAGTGGAGGTGCTGCACGAACTGAATGCTAGGTTTTGTGTGGGAACTTAAATAAGAGGCATGAATTAGAAATTCAGAACCCCAAATTTTATTCTATGTAAAATAAGGGCTATTTTCGCAGTCTTTAATGGAGACTTCGAGTAGGTTTAGGGGACATGTAATGTGGAAACCAAATGCACAAGCCTGGATTTCAGAAGAGCTTAGGGTCCTAGGGCGTCCCAGAGTTTACCCTTCACAAGTGTTCTGGCAAGAAAAGAGAAGTTCACTAGTTCCCATCCTCTTTAATTTAGCTCCTTCATCCTAACTGCGGAGCAATTAACTATTAAAAACCATACTTACTAACATTTCTGTAACATGTCGTTCTCTCTAACTTGCATTCAGTTTCCAGTCTCATGGGGTTTAGCTGATGAATAGCACCGGTTAGTCAAGAATTTAGTTCACTGGGTCTCTGGAAATAATCAGTCCTATTTAGTAAACAAACTTTTCCTGTGTGCCTACTATGTGCCACATGCGAACCAGCCGCTGGACGGTTTTATGCACGTTTAGATGCAGCTACGACAAGGATTCTCTTTTGTTGGCAAAAATACTGTGGAAAGAGAAAAGGAAAAAAGCATTTCCGAAGCAGGGCAGGCAGGAATCAAAAAGTAGGCTTGAAAAAATTCTCCAAGGAAACAGGCCATTATGTTAATGGTGTCTGTATGTCTCTGGGTGGTAACACTGTGGGCTTTTTCCCTTCGTTATGCTTTTTTTTATACTTTCTAATTTTTTTCTACAATAGGCATATATAATGCATAAACAGAAAATAATAAAGTAGAAACCTTAAAAGAAAAAGAGTCTCCAAAAGTCTATACAAAAGAAGGAAGAGATTCAAATGTAAATAAGTCCATTGATTGGTGTGGTTGACTGACAATCATATTGATGGACAGCATGACTCCAGCTACTTAATTGATTGTTTTTTTTAAATCAAGCATTGGGCCTCAGCCTCCGTAAGAAAGAAATATACAATTCACCTTATAAAGGCATTAACTCTTCCTGGACTCTAGGATTTTGCCTCCCCTGAAAGAAGAATTCATGCAACGTCCCTCCTCCAGAGCCCTAAAATAACGTGAACTTTTCATCTGTCTTCTTCAAAGGTAAGCACGAGATCCTGAGAAGAATAATATTGCATCATGGATTAATATATGGCATTTATGGGTTAAAAAAAGAACCTCCGCATCAACAATGTCAGCTAAAAGGAGGTAGAACATTTGTCCATTGCTTTTTGTTTTTACATTTGCGTGAACCTTTCTGCTGTTAGAAATTTCTATGCCCAGCTAAGTTCGGGGTTAGTCCGAAAATCAGAGGGAGCCCCCAGCGTATGAAAGGGTCATTCATTGAGGGCTGAGCGCGAAGGTCCTCGGTCCACAGTGAGTTGTCCTGGGCACGTACCCTCCAAGTACAGATGACTCCTCAGGGCAGGAATTAAAGATGGAGAGAGAAAGGACTCTCCAACAGAATACAGTACGTTAATTCACTTAGAAAGCACCAGGGTGTGACTGCTTTACTGACTTTTCCAAAGGCACAGGATTTGGCCCCATTTCCAGTTATAGTAAATGTGTTTACTCCGTAAAATGTGCCTCTAAATTTCCCCAAATGAAGGCCATGGCTTATCACCAAATTTTAAATGAGCTGCTTGCTGGTTTGAGGTTGTTTGGGTCTCGGAGACACCAGAGGCCCAGACCTCACCTTTGTCTTCACCCCCCCAGAAGCTCCCAAGAGCAGGCAAGGCCTTTCACTCATGAGTTCTGGCAGTTGGCTGAGGCCTCCCTGAGGAGAAAAGAAAGGGGGGAAACTGTGCTGGGTGAGGTTGGCCTCTCCTAAGTCTTATTAATAGAGAACATGTGGGCCGAGGCGAAGGCGGGGGCTGGGGTTGCTGAGTAAACAGGATGGGATGAGAAAGAGAATGATGCTTTTATACTCTTGTCTATTATAGATCCAGGGAGGCTCTTTAATGCAGATGAAAGGGAGAGACAGATTTAAAGGAAGTAGCTTCCAAAGCTAAATTTGCAGACCACTGACGTCTGCTTTCTCATTTCCCATGGAAGGAAGCTGTGTGGTCAACAGGCATTGCTAACCAACTGCCAACCAGATTGCACTAAGGTGTTCCTCGTCTGTGCTGTATTACACCTCTATCTGAGAATCCTCTCTAGAGCTATCATTTGCTTATTCTTCCACTGATATTAATTGAGGGCTGTTATTTGCCAGGCACCATTCTGGGCACCGTGAATACAGTAGTGAACAAGACAATCTTCATGGACAGTCTGAAGAAGGGAGAGTAATAAAGAATGACAAGAGGCTTATACCGACTGTGACACCAACCAGACGCAGGGGGCGTGGGGGCCTGGAGAGGGAGCACCGATCCAGACTTTGTCCAGAGAGGGTGGTCTGGGAGGACTCCCCTGAAAAGGGGTCCATGACACCTCAACTGAGCCTGGAGTTAGCCGACTGGATAAAGGGGGGTAGGGCTTGAGGCTGGACATGATAAGACATGACAAAATGGGGGTCACAGCATCATTGCTTAGAAGACCCCTGTTCCTCTCAGGGATGAGGGAGAAGACGGACGTCTCCCCAAAGAATTTAAGGAAGGATGCTGTAGAAACTACACAAAAAGTATGCTGTTGTTTCAGGGAACACCCAGGCGCAATGCCACACCTGGAGGAGAAATGAGAAAGAACGCTGTTTGCATCTGAAATTTTCTTCCATGTACAGACTTTTCACTCAAGCCCATCGATGCCATTTTATGGAAAGGAAATTAAAGACTATAAGGGTGGGCGGATATGTGAGGGAGTTTCTCCTTTCTTCATCCAAGAATGCTGATATTTTTACAAATATGAGTGTTTAAAATGTCTTCTCAAGGATGTTTGCCCCTATAGTCTTAGAAGTAGTATTGCCAAGATAAACTATCATGTTTTTTTTAAAGATTTTATTTATTTATTTGACAGAGAGAAAGCGAGAGCAGCCTACAGAGGGAGAGGGAGAAGCAGGCTCACTGTGGAGCAGGGAGCCCGACGCAGGGCTCGATTCCAGGACCCTGAGATCATGACCAGAGCGCAAGGCAGATGCTTAACTGACCGAGCCACCCAGGAGCCCCATAAACTATCACATTTTAAATTGTGTGTTGAAATCTGAATATCAGGAAATTTTTTTACCGTTGAAATTTAATTTTAATATAATATATACATATAAATACTTAGTATTTAGAAGACTGAATCTTCCCAAAAATATTAAAAAATACCTATGAACAGAACTGATAAGGTTTTTAACCACACAAAAAAATAGCTAGTGTTGGAGAGCTGAACTGTTACAGATTTTTTTTATTTATCGATTTTATTTCAGACAATATAAAAGAAATGAGAATTTTGTCAGCATAAGAAAAAAACACTTTATTTCATGCCATTATTTCTTTTCAATCTGCTAGCTAAAAACATGTCCATATCAAGCTTTTGTTTCTTGATCCTTATTATAGTTTCCATAAAAATCATTAGAAATATACTGTCTCAAAAAGAGAAGCTGATTCCTTTCCTGTCCAAATTATTAGTTTTCTGATTGACTTTGAAAACCAAAACTTTACTCTCTTTGAGGGAAAATAATCTATTTTTCTAGAGAATTTCAATCTGTCAGTCACTCTGATAGACGCATAGCTCCTACTGTATTATTTTTTGCTTCAGCTAACATATGTTAAAACAAAATCATTTTTAAAGCTGAAGACAACTCAACATTCTGATTAGCTCTAAAAGTTCTTCAGTCAACCAGTGACTGCCAAGTTTCCTCTGTGTAAGACATTATCTTGACTCATTTTCTTCAAGTATCAAACAAGTGTGTGATCTGCCCCAGAAATAAGAGTGGCATCCAAACATTGTCTTCGCAGAGAAGCTACAGCTGCTAAATTTGTAACTCATGTATTTTCAGTTTTAAGTCTCACAGAAAGACACTTCAGCTCCAAGACATGAAATGATTATGAGGGGGGAAAAAAGAGCTTAGGAGGTCTTCGCTTTTCATCATATTTAGTCAATGATCCGTTTGTATGTTGGCCAAAAAGTATTGTTAAAATAGCTTACTTATATGGGGGCGCCTGGGTGGCTCAGTCGTTAAGCGTCTGCCTTCAGCTCAGGGCGTGATCCCAGGGTCCTGGGATCGAGCCCTACATCAGGCTCCATGATCAGCAGGAAGCCTGCTTCTCCCTCTCACACTCCCCCTGCTTGTGTTCCCTCTCTCGCTGCCTCTTTCTCTGTCAAATAAGTAAATGAAATCTTAAAAAAAAAACAAAACTTACTTATATGAAGGCAGAGGCTACAATTTTCACTGATACTTCCTTTTGCGTACTAGAGAATTCAGTGCTTGGGCCAAAAGTACAGATTGGGTTTAGATAATTGGGGGTGTTTTTCAGCAATTCTCTTTCACAGAAACACTTCTACAAGAAATTGTTTTAGTTTATGCTGAAATAATTTACTGTGCATACTCGCCGAGTTTTATGCAAGTTAGTCATCCAAAAGAACCTGGCCATCTGGAAATGTGGCCATATTCGCTAAGTTGCTATCCTGAAGGAAGAAATCTGATTAAAATGTTTTAAACAAGTCGATGGAATAAGATGAGAGAGCTAGCTTATTTACTTGTTTTCTTTGCCTGTCTTCCTTCCTTTCTTCTTTCCTCCTCTCTCCTCTCTCTCTCTCTCTCTCCAGATATTTTTAGCCCGAAGCCTGTTTGTTACATGTTTTTACAGCTCATCAGCAAAACCACACTTCTGTCGGCCACAATAGTTATAGCATACCAGTTATTTAAATTGTCAGAACCTCAGGTAAAAATGCTCCAGGTGCCAAAAAGCAACAATCCTTTTCAACATGCAGAGAAGTGGCTTTTCCCTAAGGTTTGGAATCGGGCTTTCCTCTGAATCAGAGGGACCAACACGTGTGGACTTCAGGCTGGAGCTTCTTTCCGGCAGTCTGGAAACTGACGTTCTGAAAGATAGCATTGCTGTGGACTCACAAGTCCCTGGAGATGAGCCAGTGCTCCAGGGACGCTAAGAGAAACAGGCAGGCCCCAGACCTCTAGTTCTCAAAACTAAAACCAGCTGCTCAGCAGACTCACCTGGGGAGCTTAAAGAAACTCTTTGAATGTTTGGGTGTTGGCCTGGGATATTGCCTGGACTTTGGTAATTTTAAAAGCAACGAAGCTTAAGGGGTGCCTGGGTGGCTCAGTCGTTAGGCGTCTGCCTTCGGCTCAGGGCATGGTCCCGGAGTCCTGAGATCGAGCCCCACATCAGGCTCCTCTGCTATGAGCCTGCTTCTTCCTCTCCCACGCCCCCTGTTTGTGTTCCCTCTCTCGCTGGCTGTATCTCTCTCTGTCAAATAAATAAATAAAATCTTAAAAAGAAAAAAAAAGCAACAAAGCTTAAGGATCGTTATTTTAAAGTATACAAAATTCACATTTATGCCTTCAGTAAATTAAAGTAAAAGAAATTCCCCCTCCTCTGAGCTGAAAAGTTAATCAAAGAGAAAGGAAATCGTTCTGACTATCGCCATTCCTCCTGTTGTCATTTAATATAATCGACTGGCCATTTATAAATCCATTAAGATTTTTAATCACTTTGCTTGGCCCCTCTTCAGAAGCTCTGTGTCAGAAACTTTAATATCCGAGCAACTACAAACAGCTACCAGTACAAATCCCACGTTGTTTCCTTTCTTCTGGGGCCCTGGGTTAGAGAGGGGCAGGAAACTCAGCTGCTGGGCACACTGCTAGCGAGCCGACCCACTCAGAGTGCCCCTCACCCTGGCCCAGCAACCGTGGTCAGGCTGGAAGCTGGGCCCAGGGCCTCTAGAGCTTCCAAGTTTTCAAGAGAAGCCAGAAATCATCTTCTTTATGTGAAAGCTTCCAATTTCTAAACGTTGGCAAGTCGTTGTGAATAATCAAAACCCATCTGCGGACCAAAAGGGAGCTGCCAGTTTGCAACCTCTGGCCTGAAGGCTCTTCATCTCACCGTCATGGGCCTAACTCCCACTCAACTTCTGGTACTCACTTCTGGAGACAATTGTGTGGGGAAACCTGCCCCCAGTCACCCCTCTTTGTCTCCCCTTTCCCCCCAGCCTAGCGCCCCAACCCTGGGCACTCAAGTAGGGCTGCAAAGCTTGTCTCCCTGCAGTACGATGGTGTGTCCGTCTCCCCTAATAACTGCCCACTGCCCGAGGCAGGGATGGTGCCTTCGTCCCCTTGTTCTAGGAATGTATGTTAATCCCAAACTGCATACTGACTCAGCATGCAAATGCTATCAGATGCTTACTATGTGTATATATAAAAATTTAACAAATCATGGCCCCTCAGAAATACAAATCAAGCAAATACACCCTAGGAAAAAAGGCTTTACTCTCCAAATCGATGTTGTTACCTTTGTGATTTGAATCTCCTCCCAAATTTAATTCACTTGTGAGCATCCTCGGACCATCTCCACATGGTACCTTTATCCTGAGAGTGTTGCTTAGTGGTTAAGGGAATGGCCTTTAAAGACAATCTGGGTTCGGGGCCAAGCAGACAGCGGGCGGGATGGAGGCCATCTTGGAGCGGCACTTGGAGGACCCAAAGAAGAATCCATCCATTGTCAGAATCTTGTAGAACCGTTACAGTTCCAGTAGTTAGGCCATTTATTTAGTGTGCAGTGGGCACTTGTCCGCTAATTTAAGGGTAAGCTGCTTTTGACGCCAGATGGACTGACTTATCAAAATATTAGTAAGAAAAGATCATGTTTTGAAGCAGCAGGTCCAGGTCACTTTGTACGTAGCATTTTATTATGTTCAATAAACCTGGTCAGTGGAAAATAAAGTAAAATAAAATAAAATAAAAATAAAGACAGACTGGGTTCACATTTGGGCTCTGCCATCTGTATGACCTTGGGCAAGGTACTTGACTTATTCTCAGTTTTCTTATTCTTATCTGTTTTCTAAAATTGAAGTATAGTTGACACACAAATGTTACATTAGTTTCAGGTGTACGACTTAGTGAATGGACAACTGCATTTTGCTATGCTCACCCCAAGCGTAGCTACAATCGGACACCCTACAACACTATTATGTCGGTTTTCTTGTATTTAAACTGGGGGTAATAATGAAAGCTGCCTTAAAGGGCTGTGTGAAAATTAATTATGCCAACAACTATTTACTGTGCTGGGCCATTTCTAGTGCCCAGAGCTGAACACAGGGCCTTCCAAGAACGCCGCAGAGGAGTATGACTGCCCCATCTTGGAGATGAGGAGACATGAGGCTCCAGCGTCAAACTACCCAAGGTCACTCCGCTGGTACATTACAACACTGGGCTGCAAACACAGATCTGCCACCGAGTCCATCGTCTTTCCAGTTATACTAGAGAAAAATCAACCTGGGCCTCCAAATTACTGCCAGTCTGCCAACACTTAAAACCCACTCCCACATGTGCAGCTAGTCCCTTAACAAGTACCTAAATACAAGTAAATTCCTTTTATCATTATATTAATAATAATAAAAGCTAACAGTGAGCTCTATGTTCTCCACGTGGTGCTAAGCACGTGTCTTTCATTGTCGTCTTTAGCCTCCTGGGGCACTTGCTGTTTTCCCATGAGGAAACTGAAATCCAGAAGGTTAGTCACTTGCCCAAGGACACAAAGTAGTGTTTAAGCCTAGACTCGGACTCCAAAGCCATTAAGAGTTCTCAACCTCTCTGCCAGGCATCGGGATTTCCCAGACCGATACAACTTCATTTAAAAAATAATAATAAAATTATGAACCAACTTACCAACTCTTTATTTCGTTGCCATTTGCTCATGAAAGAAAGAACGCGCTAACGCAAAAACTGTTGAGAGCTCATCATCTCAGAGTAAAATAATTAAATACATTAAACTGTATAAAAAGTTCCAGACGTTGTTTTTGTTTGTCTGTTAACTTTTCTGTGTGAACTGGTGGAAGCGTTGTCGCCACCACTGTCTCCTTCCCAACCCCGTCACCTCCCACCTTTCCACTTTATCATTTCTGCTCTTCGACGATTCCTCCCCCTTATTCCTTCCTCCGGACCCCGGATAATTGGCCCACAAGTAGCACTGGCATCATTCAAACTGGAAGGAGGAAACCCGAATGCCAACGTGAGCGAGGGGCTTGGTCCAACCTGGGCAGTGGGGGAAGCGGCCGGGGATGGGGGAGGCTCTCCGTGCTGAGCCACTGGCTGCAAAGGCGCGGAATGGAAAGCGACGGAGAGTCCAGGAAAATGAAAGATGAAAGGGGCAGGGAAAGGGGCAAAGGGCTTCTCCACCTCCACCTTCTTGACACCCAGACAGAGGGAAGGAAGGGGCCAGTGGTAAGAAGGAGGCAGGGTGACAAAGCAAAGAATGTTCGCATTGTGCTCACAACCACCCACGGGTGCCTCCTCGCAGATGATTCCCTCCCACGGATTTCTTTTGAGTTAACATGGAATTCGGTTCTCCTAAACTCAGTCTGAAAAATGGAAGTCACATTCAGTTTCACTCACTTATTCAATGTTTATTAGGATTCTACCATGGCCGGGCCTTGTCATGTGCACTGGGGAAAGGTTACCTTGATAAGATTGGTCTTCGCCAGCTTTCAAGAGCTCCCAGATGGGTAGGAGAGACAAAATATGTTTGCTTTATTTTTCATTTCTTTTTTGTGTTTGCATATTAAGGTACTTCTACTCCGTTGGAGAAATTCCTGTATTTTCTATCTATGGTAATACTAATAAACCTAGTCACAATAAATCTTATCCTCGATGAGGACATACCTGACAAATCCAATTATCTATAAGCAGAAAGTTGTACACAATTGCCTGGAGAATAAACAACCCGCAGGGCAAGAGGAGGCGAGGTCCCTATAGCCCTGCTTAGAGTATACGATTGGCCTGAATCCCTGCATAGGCAGTTATACTTCATGTGACTAATACCCAGAAGGACATTTAATCTGCAATGCCTATTTTAGTGAGTTCTTCCATGGGCACGCTAGCAAGACAAGGTTTTGCTCTCTTGGAGAGGTGGGGTGAAAAGTCAGTTAGGGGAATGGGGCCAAATGTAGGGGGCCAAATTATCCCAACGAAGAAGGAAGTCAAAACTTGCCTCCCACAACACCCTGTATCAGGAAAAACGCGTTTCTCTTATGCCCAGTCTGTGTTGCCCTTGTTTGGCTTTCGGGCAATGCTAGTAGCACGTGACCTGTTGAAATTAATTCTATAAAACAATGGAATTGAGTTACCAAGGTCTCATCCTATTACTTTTGATACCAAGTTAATTCTTCCTCTCTCTCTCTCACAGTGAGTTCCTGACACCTTCAACTTTTGGTGTTGCTGGTGAAAAGGAATGAATTAAAAATGCAACCAAGTGCATTTCCTAAAACCTTTGGTGGGTTTAAGGACATTTTACTTCTTTTCGCTGAATGTTTCCCTTTCCCTACTAACTAACTTAAAAGGATAAAATGTGCACATGGAGACAGGGGTAGGACTGGACCTCTAAATTCAGGGACTGCCTCACCGACTCAGTCATGTTTGTTATTAGATTCCAAAAGGCATTTATCAACAAAAAGCTGGTAAGAATCTTTAAAAGCCATTCCTGAAAATCTCCTACAATGAAGAAGCAATATTCATTGCATTCCCACAGTTCTGCTTGAAGAAATGAAACAAACATGTATAAATACACACACAGATCAAAAGCTGAGAAGGAAATATACCAACGGGTTAGCAGTGGTTATCTTGGACATTGAGATTTGGAATGGTTTTTATTTTCTACTTTTTTGTCTTGCTCTACTTATAATTTTTCTACTCTTAACAACCTTTCGCCTTTTATGGAGAAAAATACATTTAAGGCTATTTTTCCTCCCTGGGGGGACTCCAGATCCTGTCTCCCACTCCCCACCCCCAATCCCTGCAAAAGACTGAAGATGTATTCTCTGAGAGTAAAACAGAAGGTCTCTGGAGTGGGGAGAGACCAGGCACAGCTGAGGACGGAAGTACCGTACAGAGTCAGAGGGTGTCTGGGTGCAGGTGCTGAGATGGCCCCGTGCACACCACACCAGCGTGCACACTTCCAGTGCCCTCTCTACACTCAGCCGCCATGCCTTCACCCTCCAACCAAAAAACAGAAGCACTTCTCTGACAACCGAAAAGGAAAAAATCTAAAGATATGAACCTACCCTAGAGTTTCCCCAACTAAAAGGTTTGACCACATGGCCCCCCAATGAACCTCAATCGATAAGCCCCCCAATCACTTAGATATGAGCAGACAGACAAGACTGACAGATTGACAAGAAAAGCCTCAAACATTGAAACAGTGACTAAAACAAATGGATAGAAAATAGCAATTTGAATGAAACAAAGATTATACAATGAGAAAAATACTACCAGTTAAATATCACAATTATGAAATAAGGATGGAATATTATGTTTTAATGAACATTCAAAAAACAAAAAAGAATGATTGGAAATCAAAAATATGAAAAACACAACAGAAGGGTTGGAAGATAAAACTATGCCAGAAAATTTG
This sequence comes from Ursus maritimus, assembly GCF_017311325.1. Lineage (NCBI taxonomy): Eukaryota > Metazoa > Chordata > Mammalia > Carnivora > Ursidae > Ursus > Ursus maritimus. Next base: position 81,401,313 of record NW_024426552.1, read on the forward strand.
TTTTTATTAAAGATTTTTATTTATTTATTTATTTATTTATTTATTTATGAGAGAGAGAGAGAGCACGCACAAGCAGGAGGAGAGACAGAGAGAGAAGCAGATTCCCCACTGAACAGGGAGCCTGATGCGGGGCTTGATCCCAGGACCCTGAGCTCAGGACCTGAGCCGAAGGCAGATGCTTAACTGACTGAGCCATCCAAGTGTCCCATAAACTATGTCAGAAAATTAAGCAAAAAGACCTAAAGATAAGAAAAATTAGAACATAGGAAAGAAAAGATAAAAGATAATCCAAAGGGTGTAGGATCCAAAGAAGAGGAGTTCCAAAAAGAACAGATAAAATGGAAGATAGTAACTTACAATGGAATAATATTTAAAATTTTCCTAGTATAGAAGCAAGATTTTTCGAATTCAGAAGGACTTCCTGAGTATTCAGCAAAAAGGATGAAAACAAACCCATGCTGAAACATATTCTAGAAAAATGTAATACCATTGGGATGAGATCTGACAAGCTTCTAGAGGGGAAAAAAAAAAAACAGGTCACAACAAGAGATCTTTAGATTTTTTTTATAACAAAACTGGAAACTAGAAAGCAATGGAGCAAAACCTCAAAGTCCAAGGGAAAATGATTATTAATGTGGAATTTTTATACATAACTAAAACTTCATCATGCATGATGATGGGGAAAAAACATTTTCAGAATTACATATTTTCAAAACAGTTACCTCTCCTCTACTTTCTCAAGAAGCTATAGAATTGGGCAGTAAACCAGCAAAAGGCAGTCATAGATACCGGAAGAAGTATCCCACACAGGGAAGTGAAAGGAATTTGCAGGGTGATGGTGAAAGGAATCTCTGAGAGCAACTAGCCCAAAGTGCTACAAACCATAATGTCCCTGGAGAGAATCTACAGGGGATAAAATTGGTAAAGTATGTGCTCGATCTGCAAGACAAATCCCAAAAAGTATAGACTAAAATGATTTAAAGAAAATAAAACAAAACACACAGAAAACAAGGCAAATGGAAAAGTAAGCGATATCATGGTTTACAAAATGACTCAGCTGTGAACAGTCATTGTCCTGTAAACCCTGGTGCAGACCAAACAAAAATTATGGCATAATTAAAATGGGAGGACAGAGGGGATGAGGACGGTGGTGTGTGTAGTAGAGCGTCCTGGGGGGCAGGGAGGAGGAGCCAACCCTCACCTTCCACAGTGAAAAGTTATTACTTAGCACCTACAACTGAAAAGTCAAGAAGTCAGCGATATAAGCCTGTGAGATAGAAACATGGAGGTCAACATAAAAAGCAGCGGCTGATACAGGAAAGTGGCTGACAGAGAGGGAGAGAACTATTGCGTTTCTTTATAAACCTAGTGGAACCATTTTGTTCTTTAAACCATGGGCATATATAATTTTGATAGAAGGCTAGAAAAAATGAAAAATTAAAAAATGAAGGCTGGAACTGGCTTTTAGAGCTCTACATATTTGGGTTGGAATCCCATTGAAGCACTTACCTCGTCTGTCTGTGCTTAACTTCCTATCCTCTCCAGGCCTATTCGTTTCCGTCCGTGAAGGCAGGACAATGATGGGTGTGAAAATTAAATGAGGTTTGATGTGTGAGGTCCTCTGTCCGTATTGGATGGTTCATGTCAGCTCGTACGTCAAATGGCCAAGGTTCTCACGCTGTCACATGACCGTTGTAGGAGACTAACAGCAGTTTTTCTGCCCTTAGAGCAGAGTTCTACTTAGGCCAATGTCCAATGATTTGAGGAAGGAGATTTCAAATCAATGTTTCTCAATCTTGAGCAAGGTACAGATCTCTTTCAAAGGAGAAACAAAATAAAACACCAAACTCTTAGGGACCCAGTGTTGACTTAGGTTATTTTAATTATAATATTATTTAAATATGATAATACTATTTATATAGGCATTAACTCCTTATATACATAAAACTTAAGCAATAATACAGTAAAAATAAATTTAAATGAAAACAATGTCCCAAACTGGTGGAATTCAAGTAAACACTAATTTTTTTAAGTTTGTTTATTTATTTATTCATTTCTTTATTTAAGTAATCTCTACACCCTACATGGGGCTCGAACTCATGACCCAGAGATCAAGCGTTGCATACTCTTCCAGTGGAGTCAGCAAGGTGCCCCCAGGTGAACATTAATTTAATGTGGCAGTTGCTAACATTTTGCTGAAACCAAATCTTAGCTCCTCCAGAGCACACAATAGCAGGTTCTCATTGGTGCCCACGCCCAGGCCACTCTGGGTGCGAGGTGATGAGCCACTTTCTCACTGCTTTTCCCTGAATCCTCCTTCCACAGTCGGCTGTGGGACTCCTACATCTTTGCATGGTGCTCGCATTCTCTTATGCATCAGGTCTACTAATGCTTTTTTCTTGTTAGCCAGGTACAACGAAAGTAACACAATTTGGCACCAACTTAATGGTAACAGAAACTTGGGCTCAAACATTGAGAAAAATCCTAAATTAAAAATCATCATGGAAAACTATAAAATCCCTAAATGGAACTCCTTGCTGGTTAATAAAGGCCTCCTGGGAAGCCTTAACCCAAAGTCAGGAGTCAGGCTTTTCCAGGCAGCAGGACCACCCTCCCTTTCCCCTTGTCCCCCATCCCTCCACAGGGTCCAGTCAAAACTGCTGCTTCACTATGCTTTTACTGCACCCGGGGGACACCTAGTAGCACTAATGAAGATTCCCTTCTTCCTACGCCCAGTCGGTCCTCATCCCGTTGTGCTGCCTGTGATGTGTCTTTGGTTCCCTTTCTTTCTTTTTTTTAAATTTGCTTTCTTTTTCAAAATACGTATTATGACATTTATCTCACACACAGACAAAAACCAAAGACATGTTATCTGATTGCCCAAAAGACACAATTTCACCTTACGATGGAAAATATTTGCTGACTTCTTTGATGCTAAAAAAAAAAAAAAAAAAAAAAACTGTATTTTTAAAAAATTGTATTTATTTATTTGAGAGAGAGGGAGAGAGAACATGAGCAGGGGGAGCAGCAAAGGGAGAGGGAGAAGCAAACCCCCCACTGAGCAGGGAGCCCAATGTGGGATTCGATCCCAGGACCCTGGGATCATGACCTGAGCCGAAGGCAGATGTTTAACCAACTGAGCCACCAAGGCGCCCCCAAAATCTGTATATTTTAATGGAATTTAGTATATATGTTTGTGATGTATTAAAAACAAACACAGCAAACTGTCTCTTTGTGGAATGACTTAATTTCCAAGGTTTTTGAGCCTTCTATAGGAAGAGGTGGTACCATCGAAAGAAAAAAAAAATGTGGTATATCCAGACTTCTCTGACCCAGCCTCTGCTCTTATCCCACAAGCCAGGCTCTTAGGCAGAAAGATAATCTCAGACATGGCAGGCTGCGTCCTCTGGCCACAGATGTCCAGCCACATACATTCTGTGCCAAAGGCCAGGGGGTGAAATGTCCTTCATAGTTCAAGACTTCTCTTTTTTGCGATCACAGCTGTCCATAGCAGTTATGACAATGTGGGTAATCGTGGCCATTTCAGGGGCTCCAGGTTGCTGCACTGGGTGGAAGGAAGATTAAAAGGAGTTGCCTCCGTTCATATCACAAAGCCCCGCTATCCACGCATTTATTCCATGAATACTTATTAAACAACTACTGTGTGAAGTTCCATGCTTCTCTTAGGCAGTGTGAGGAATATAAAGATGAAGAAGACCCATGTCCTGACTTAGAGAAACACACATTCTAGAGGAGGGGATAGACTTAAAAGCAAGTAACTGCAAAGCAGTGTGAGAAGCGCTGATTGATAGATAATGTGCTATGGGAGCACAGAGGAAGGAGCAACTCAGCTTACCTGGAGTGACTTTGAGTTGGTCTTTTGGCTGAATAGAGTCCTCAGCTTGACAAGAAGAGGGGCGGGGGAAGGAGTCCAGGCAGAGGATATAGCACAGAGGCATAACAAAGGTTGGATCATGCAGGGAAGAGTAAGTAGGTCTAGGGTTACATAATGTATAGTAGGTAAAAATAACCAGAAAAGACATCCTAGGGAAGATGATTAAGTTTGGGTTTTTCCTATTGGTTTCAATTTGATGTGTGTGTGTGTGTGTGTGTGTGTAGATATATATATATATATATATATATATGTACATATATATGACAATATTTATGTAAATAAAACATTGTTCTAGATTTTGAGAATATAGAGTTTCTTTGCCGTGCTTCTTAAAAGGAAAATACACAAAGCAAATAATAACTCATAGAAAGCAATTCTACAGGGAACTGTAATACTTTTGACTATGTATTGTTTATGGTTTTTTAATGAACCAAAATCTAGAATAGCTAGAAGGATAGGCTGCATGTCCTTCAAACACTTCTTCATAGATAACATTTCTATCAAGCAGGACTTTGACAAGAATTGGACAAAAAGTGGTTGGTTGATTCTGTATTCTTTGCAAATTCTTAAGTATAAAGGTGATTTGGGTGGTAATTGGTAGGCATTAAAGAGTTGTAATCAGGGTCTCAGTGGGTTAAGCATCTGCCTTTGGCTCAGGTCATGATCCCAGAGTCCGAGGATCCAGCCCTCAATGGGTCTCTGTGCTCAGCAGGGGGTCTGCTTCTCCCTCTCCCTTTGCCCTTCCCCCTACTCTCTCTCTCTCTCTCAAACAAATAAATAAAATTGTTTTTTAAAAAGTGTTGTAATCAGTGTGCTGATATAATTAGTATGTACGAATATTAGGGGGTTGTGGAAGGAGGAGCAGAGAGATCCGTGAGGAGCTTATTACATTCCATAAAGTAAAAAAAAAGGGGGGGGTGGGATTGAAGTATGTAGTGATGGGAGACATGCAGGAGTCATCAGATAGTAGAGTGATAAAATCTGCTGAATCTTTGGGACCAGTTAGTGCTGGGGAGTACAAGGAAGCTAACAAGCCTTCCAGACTTCTGGCTTAAGTATCTGGGTAAGCTTTTTTTTTTTTTTTTTTAAGTTTATTTATTTTTTGTTTTTAGTCACCTCTATGCCCAGCATGAGGCTTGAATTCATGACTCATGATCGAGAGTTGCACGCTCCACGGACTGAGCCAGCCAGGAACCCCGCAAGTATCTGGTGAGCTTTAGTTCCTTTTATTGGAATAGTAAAGAACAGATTGGGAGAGGTATGATGATGGGTTCTGGTACAACTTGATGTTAGGACATGATGAAAGAGCAGATGTAATTCATCTTTTAAACATACAAAGAAGAAAAATGTTGAGACAGTGCTGGGACCAAACATTGCTACAGCCACACTGGGAGTCAGTTTGGCAGTATCTAATATGATATTAAAGTGCACATACCCCATGACCCATCAGTGCCATTTCTCAGTATCGACCTCAGAAAAATACGCATGCACTAGCAAGAAAGGATAAGGATGTACATTGCAGCATTATCTGTGATACAAAAAAATTTAAACTACCGAAATGCTCTTTGATAGGGAAATAGTTAAATAAGCCATGAGAGTGTTTCCAGATTTACTGAAAATTAAAATCACCTGGGATATTGGAAAATAATTTCTTCAACCCCCTTCCCAGTCCTACAGAAACTGATTCTTTTGGGGAAGGCTGTGGATAGGTCTGGGTGATTTTTATCATCAGGAATGTTTCTGAAAAACTTATAAAGAGTGTTTCCAAAACTATCTCTAGAAACAAACAAATGCCAGGCGGGATTAAAAAGAATGAGGGTAGATCTCTGTGAAGCAACTCAGAATGAGCTCCAGGATACATTGAGTGATAAATGCAGACTGCAGAATGAACACACAGTATGATACCATTATGTAACCACAGACCCACACACAGAACAATGTATTTCTAGAAGTAAATATGGGTTTGGGGGTGGCGATTTCAAAGGGAACTTCCGTTATGACTAAAAGGGTTCAATCTTTTTAAGATCAAAAAGTATTTGTGTATTAATTCTGCAATCAGAAGCAGGTATGAACGTCCGGCTGGTGTGGCTGCGGTGGTGACGACGGAGGTCGCCGATGCAAACTACGATTTGTGCTAGACCACATATGCCTTGAAGTGTATTCTGGATAAATTTTATCTACGTAATACTTACTCATCAAATTTTTGAAATTGTTCTTCACACAAAATGAAGCAGATTGATTTTTTGGGGGGAAGGCCAAGTGAGGTGGCAAGGATTTTTGAAGAAAAGAAAGGCCCCAAAATCCCCTGATATTTCCATGTCTGCCCACATTCCAAGACCCAATTCAAATACCATCTCTGTGGTCCAGCTCTCACAATCTGATCTCCTGTCTTTGTCTTCTAAACCCCGTCCCAGCTCCTTCATCTACTTACATATGTGTGTATAGGTCTCATCCTCTCCCCACATTATCCCCCCCATTCCACTTTGCATTTCCCCAAAGCCCAGCAGTGTCCTGCATACACAGCTCTCAGTCTGAAATGATTATTGAATGAAATGCTTCCAGCTATGCCTCAGAGGTCTGAGAATGGTCTTCTAGTCTCCACTGCAATTACTGCTCAGTGGAAGTCACTTAGTCCTGTCCACCCTCACATCCTCACCCCATCTCCCCCTCCTCCTCCTCGCCGCTGCCTAAAATTCTCGCAATAGAAGACATATGTTTTTATTCCATAATTAAAGCTGAGGCTCAGAATTCAAACCCCTGGGGAGAGCCATGAAAAGGAAATGGTTGTACCCCGTCCTTCCCAGAGCACAAGATGGACAGGAGGGGAGGAGAGGAAGTAGCTTGTTCCTACATACCTGGGGTAAGGTGAGGAGCGGAAGTGGAGAACAGAAGCCCTGTTGGCTCCTTGGAAAGGAAAGACGGGCCTAGAAGAGGGGGGTTTTCTTCATAATCGGCCCCCTCGGTCACCACAAGCACTTCAACCTTTTGTCTATCCTCTGTGGCTATCCTAATAGAAACAGCTTTGACGTAAGACAACTTATCTCAAAGTCAGTCCACCCACAGGGATGGGGAAGAATATTTCACCGTGGCACCCTTCAATTATGTCATGAGTCAGTCATGTCCTCATTATTGCTTAGAGATAGGACAATTCCCAAGAAGCCATGCCATGTTTCCATGTTGTTCCAGACTAGCAGCCACAGAGGAATGGATAAACCATTATTCTTCATGTAAATCCTATGCCTGGAACTTCATGTCTTTCAGCATTGGCACCATCGTCTCTCTGCCCTCGTCCTCCCCCACAAACACATTGACTTTTATTACTTATTTAAATTATCTATCAGTCAGGGTCCTGGCACAGAACATTTGGTATCTCAAACTGGGTAATTTAGGAGGGGTAGTAGAAGGAATATTGGTAGAGGGCTGTGTGGGAGAGCCAACTGACAGGTGCTATGACTTCCATCAAGGGAATAAATACCCTAATCTCCGGCTTCTTCCTTTTGATTTCTTCCCTGTGTCCCACTGGCCAGATCCTACTGGAAGCCAGAGGTCGAGGGAGCCTGTTGATGAGGTCCACAACATGTCAGCCCCCAGGTCATGAGCAGCTGGAGGTAGGTGACGGATGCATCTGGATGAGCAAGGGGAGGATGTCTAGCACAACTGTGTTGTCTGTCTCTTGCTCCAGAAATCCAGCCCAGCTGCGTTGCACATACAAAGCCGTTTCCAGCCTGGAGCCACTGGGCCCTTCCACCTCGTCTCCCACCGTTCTTAACCAGGGCCCCGTGCTCCACTGAAGACACAGGACAGCGTCCCTGCCCAAGCATCATCCTTTGAACCCCTATGCCCACTCTGTGCTTCCTCCTCCGCCTGGACCACCCTCTCCCCATTTCCTCTTGGAGAGTTTCTACCCATCTTTCCAGGTGAGGCTCAAATACCTCTTTTGAAACCTCCCCCGATCGTGTCCTCTTCACCCAGTCTGCATCGCCTCTGGCTTCATAATACTGAAGCACTACGAGCACACACTTTTATTCAGGGCTGATGCGTGTACCGTCTTCCTGCCACTATGTGAGCATTCCTCACAGATGAAGATTCCATCATCATTACTAGTAACAACCACTATTAGAATTTTTCAAGTATAATCATGTGGCAGACCCAGGCACTTTAACTCATTTTCTCAATTCCTTCTTTTGTCTAGGAAGCAGGCACTTTGTTTTTATCCAGTGTACCAGTGTAAAAACTGATTTTCAGAGAGATTGGTCAGCTTACATAACGTCACTCAGCTAGTATCCAGGGGAACAGTGGTCCCCGAAGCTGCTAAACTGGGATTCAAACTCATTTCCTTCCAACACCCAACCTGAAAGTTGAAACTGAAAGTAACCACAGAGAATTTTTTTTTTAAAGATTTTATTTATTTGAGAGAGAGAGCATGAGCTGGTAGGAGAGGCGGAAGGAGAAGCAGACTCCCCACTGAGCAGGGAGCCCAATGCGGGTCTTGATCCCAGGATCCTGGGATCATGACCTGAGCAGAAGGCAGATGCTTAACCAACTGAGCCATGCAGGTGCCCAACCACAGGGAATTTAAGAAACAAAATGAATAATCATGGGAGGAAAAAAGAGAGAGGCAAACCAAGAAAGAGACTCTTACTATAGAGAACAAACTGATGGTTACCAGAGGGGAGGTGGGGGGTTAAACAGGTGATGGGGGTTAAGGAGGGCATTTGCGATGAGCACTGGGTGTTGTAAATAGATGTTGAATCACTACATTGCACACCTGAAACTAAAATCACACTGAATGTTAACTAACTGGAATTTAAATAAAACTAAAAAAAAAAAAAGAAGAAAGAAAAGAAAAGAAACAAAGTAACCACAGTGAACACTACCTCTCAGCTTTGCAGCCCCAGAGCCAAGGCAGCTCTGGGTAATGCATAATTTGTGTCCAAGACGTGTTTTTGAACAAACAACCAGAAGCATAACATACTGACAAATCTCTTGACTATGTGCCTGTTTCTCTTGGTGTAAGTTGGCAGACGGCCGTGACTTTCTTTAGTCTTATTTCCAGGCTGATACTTTATAGCAAAGTCCGAATTTGCTGGTAAAACTGAACTTTGTCTTGACTGTATTTATTGGTTGCCTTTCCCTAACGGAATCATCAGCAAACAGAATCCCTTAGAAGACTAAAGTATTGGATTTGCTCCCAGAGTACTGACTGAGAAAAATTTCCTAAGGAAAAAAAAAATGCCCAAGGACTGGAAGGGCAGTGTATCGGGAGTTTCTGAGCAACACGTCCTTGTATTTTTACATACGAACTGTGAGAGTAGGGAGCTGAGAGGGAATATTTTAAAAATTGATCTTGTTCTAACAATGACAGCCACCATAGAGAGGGGACTTACTTTGTGGCCAACTGGTGTTTTACATACATTATTGCTAGTTTTTTTAGCAGCTCTGAAAGGTGGGTCTTACTATTCCCATTTCACAGGACGGGAAACTGAGGTTCAGTGAGCCTAAGTTACTTGTCCAAGGCCTCTCAAAATTCATGCCTAAATTTCCCCAGGTTTATTCTGACTCCCTGAAAGAAAGAGCTTAAACACCATCAGCTATAACAGAAGCAACATCATCATGAGGGAAATCCCCTAGAAACGTGGAAATTCTATGGTGAGTCAAAGTAATTCTAACCATCAAATATAACTGTAAAACATAAGGTCTCGGAATCCTAAAATAACATTATTCTTCACATAATTACCTTTTACATTTTTGTAAAGTCAATTAGGTAAAAGCAGTATTCTGATCTCATTTACAGATGCAGAGATTGAAGCTCAGAGAAACTGAGTGCAGCTAGCAGTGGGATTGGAACCCGGGTCTTTTGCTTTTGAATTTAGTAAACTTCAATGCAAAAGCATTGTTATTGTGATTTTTTTGAACCTAGAAAGCTGAAAGTCTGCCATGTTCGGAACTGCTTGTTTTTAAAGAATTGGTTCATGCCCACTCACTCATCCTCATCCGCCCCTCTCCCTGTCACCTTTTTTTCTTACTACTTTCATTTGTTCCACAAATATTGTGACAAGAATAAAGGAAATAATTAGAAGAAACTTCATTCATCATTCCTATACACCCCGACATAGCAATCATTTTTAGGTTTCTATTATTGCTATCCAGTCCTTGTCCAAATATTACCCCAAAAGCACGCACGCACGCGGGTAGGCACACAAATATAGATTTAAACTCCCCTACAAAGTTATTTGAAACTTGGTGGGGGCCAAAAGTTGGAAGTCACAAGCACGTGATTCACAGAATCTAGACCGACCCTTGTGTGGTTTCGTCTGCAGAGATGCAGATCTTCATAGCGACCGAGCCAACTAGAAAGAAGAGTGAGCAATGAGGAAAAGGCTGACTCAAAAGTCAGTGATCGCTTATCTAAAGATCTGTACAAGAACCACCACCACCACGTCCAAATTCTGAAAGTGACAATTACTCCTCAACAGGAAGCAGTCCCTGGTTCCTTGAAGGGAAACCTTCCCGGTCCTTTGAATATTATCTTAATCAGAGCGATATTGACCAAAATGTTAACGGTGGTTATCTCTGGATGGTAAGATAACAAGTGATGTTTATTTTCTTCTTGATTCTTTGTTGCATTGTCTGAGTTTTCTGCAAAGAACATGTAATATGTTTGTCATAAGATTAAGATCAATAATAGTGGTGCTGAATAGGATGTGAAATTGATCAAAAAAAAAAAAACAACTATAAAAATTAGAGTCATGGGAACAGATCCTGGAGTCCTTACTGCTGGAGGGACAAACAGCCCCTTCCTCAGGTCGGAGAGCCCTAGAACCCAGGCAGGAAGTACAATTTCTAGCTCAGTTCCTTTCTAATATAAGATCTGCTAACAAGTTTCTGTTTCCTCCTTTTTTTTTTTTTTTTTCTCCTAGCTCGGAAAGATTGTTCCTAAACATTTGTCAACAGAGAAGATTTGATTCTGAGAACACGTTATGGATTTTCTGTAGCAATGGTCCAATATAATTTAGTAGACAATAACACCCATAGAAATGTGTGGGAGCTTTGCTGTCAAGTCCTGTAGTGTTTTAATAAAGGAACGTGTCATTTTTCTTCAGCTAAATTTCAGCTAGAAATAATATTAGGTGAGTTCTCATTGCCCTTCATTCCATAGCCTTTCTGCAATTTGGACGCCTTAATGGTTTCATGCAAAATTCACTGTCTAAAGAGTCTTGGTGGCTTCTGTCTGATCTTGGTTTTTGCTTTTGATGCGGATTACTGATGTGCATCCATCATGGTAAAAACAGCAGAGTTTGGGCAAACACTGCTCTCTCAGACCCCCGCTCCCTTTCAGGCCTGGAGATCCTTCATCTAACCCAGTTCCATTCTTGTGCCTCTTCCCGCTGGCTTCCCCAGTGCCATTTTTATTAAAGCCCCAGCTCATCCCACATTCAGCCGCATGACTTCTTACAGGCTTCAGAATAAATCACCACATTGCTCCGATCTTGGCTTCTCTGCCCTCAGCTTTCAATTAAATTTAGAATTGACTTTAAAGGTACAACCTCAATGTACATGGTTGAAAATGACCTTGTTTCCCCTTTCCCACCACCTGCGACTTCCTGCGCGGGGCTCTTATACTCCAGCTCCTGGTTCAAAAAGTAGAAACAGGAATTTGCTACATGCTCCTGTGGCAAACTATAAGTCTCAAGCTGTTTAAAGTCTTTAAAGTCCCATCCAAAAGGTAAAGTACACTCTGCAGAGAGAAATCTGGGGGCCTGAATCTCTGTCTGCCTGTGTTCAGGAAGAGACACAGAAGGAGAGGAAGAAGAAGAAGAAGAAGAGAAGGAAGAAAAAAGAAAAAACCTTTGAGCTACACACTTAATTTGTTTAATTTCTACGGTTTGAATTCAAGATGAGTTGTCTATTTATAATATGCGTCATTAAAGTAATTATATTAAGTTAATATAAATGATCTATGACAATATTACAAGGACGCCAAAGCAGACTTGAACATCAAAACTGACTTTCATCTTTTGTCTTGTCATTTGGCTTTCCACTCTTAGCAAGGAATAGAGCATATGAGCAGCAGGTTTGGGCTGTTTAGAATCGGGCACGCTCCTGCCAATTGCTCCCCCCCCCCCCTTTGGAAGACTTTACCAATCAGAAGGACTGAACTGGAAAACCTGTCTTACTCTGTTCAAAACCATTAATATTTTAAGGCACTTACTTGTATCTAAGAGCAATCTGATCCTCCCAATCTGACAAAGAAGAAGGAAAGAATGATTTGATTGCCTAAAACAGGGTAAAACAAGATCTGGGATATGAAAAGGATATATAAATTGAAAATGCTCTACAAGTATAATGGGGCAACTTATTAATTCAACCACGAATTGGGTATTGAGTATCTGCTATGCATCAGGTTCCAAGGAAGCTGTACAGTGCTTATGAGCTTGAGCCTTGGTTTTCTTGCCTCTAAAATGGGAACAGAGACGCTTTATTTTAGAGTGTGTGAGAATTAAGGGAAAGAATACATGTAAATCACTTAAAACCAGTTCTTGGCACATAATAAATACAGAGTGAATAGCTTTATATAAAAATATGAAAGGAGAATTCCCCAATGCTAAGGGATTTACAGCCTAATGAATTATTATTCTAAAACCCCTGCCCTTTGCCTTTGACCCTAAAATTTGAAAAGCTTCGAAGATTTAGCTATGCAAATCTCAGATCAAAATACTTTCCTATTGATTGCCCTTTAGAAAGATTTACTAAGGACATGTGGGTGCTTTACCAAATAAGGGAGAAAGAGAAAAGGAATTAATACATGTTACCTCACTGAACGTTATCTCAGTGATTTTGCATCTTTTTTTCCCATTGTCTTATTAAATCCTAATAGTAGATAGGCATGAATAGTCTCATGTCCTAGATGGGATACTGAGGCTCAAGGACAATCAGTAACCTCTCCATGGTCACAGAGCTAGGAAGTAGAAAGGATGGGATTTGAACCATGATAATGTGGTTTCAGAGCCCATGCTCTTGTCCAGCCTCACTAACTGCCCCCTGCATCTGGTTAGGTCTCATGGAGAGATCTCGAATCCTCATCTGAAAACACAAGGGTTACATGGGATCTTCTTCAAGTAAAGGGGACATTTTTAAGAAGAAAAATGTTGCCACAATCAATTTCTTGTTCAATCTTCTGACTAGTAGTATAATAGTGGGAGTCCTTCCTTTCCACTCTTCTAAGTAGAACCTTCCCTTTCTAGTTCTTTTAGTTCTAAAAGATTACTTTTAGTTCCAAAGTAATCTTTTAGTTCTAAAAGATTACTGTTGACAGGGACATTGTTGAGGACTTGGATTCTCCTTTCCTTTGTTTTAGTAGCACTTAATGCTTTCTTGGGGAAGCACAAAAATTTAAAACTGTGAATCCAAAAGTTAGGAAAGAACGTTCCACCATTCAGACCTTATTTTGAAAGGCTATAGCCATCCCCTGTATTAACTGATCTTTCTGTACCAGACTTCCCCAAACCCCACTCTTCCTAAGTGAACTTTTCCTGCTCCTAGTTCAGCCTCCCTCTCTGGACTGCAGGAACGATGGTGACAGCCTGTGCAAAGTCCAACCCAGGAGTCCTAGTGCCTGTGAAGGCTAAAGGCTTCTTTGCTGTGCGGGTGAAAATGGACAGCTCCTTAAGATATTAACGGCACGAAGGAGTTGGGTTCTGTTCCGCACCGAGCCCTGACTATAGGTTGGGTAGACCACAATTGGCCAAAACCAGCTGATTAAAATTAAGATGGCCCTAAATAGATGGAAATTTTTCATTCTCACCTGCCCTCCATTCTCTTTTCTTTTTGTCTTTTTTTTTTTTTTAGTTTCTAGAAATAATTGTTCTTTTTTCTACTGCCTAAAATGAAGGCACCCCACAGTTCATCTCACTTGGCAGTAGCCTCAACAGCTCCTCAGCCTCCCTATATAGCCTTTTTTTTTTTTTTAAAGTAGGCTCCACATCCAGTGTAGGGGTCAACGTGGAGCCTGAACCCACGACCTTGAGATGAAGACCCGAGCTGAGACAAGAGTTGGACGCTTAACCAACTGAGCTACCTAGGCACCCCCTTAGACTTTATTATTTTTTTTTAATAAAACTGTACAAAGTATTTAATATATTGCTCTTTTGGGGTAGTTGATGTATCCCCAGTGTATTATAGCTGAGCCATTAATCTTGTGCTTCATCAACGTTAACTGGTTCATTTCATGGCACTGCTGAGGGATCCGCTGTTTCTGCAGAGGTTCAGGGGAAAGGCCTTTTGCGAAATGTGCAAGTCCCCTTTGTATATCTACAAAAGCTTTATTCACCCTGTTAACTTTTTCATCACTCACAATGTTTATCTTCTTAAGATTAGTGGCAACTGGTTTTGCTGTTTTTAGTCTTCAAGTTTTTTTGGCTGGCTCTATGAAATACATTCCTGGACTTCTGCCCTCTTAGTTTGTTCTTGGCCGTTGTCTTCGATAACCCTCGTGCAGCAACTCAAGCTCCACGTGACATCATCTCCCTTTCTATATAGACTTTCGCGTTCAAAGATGAAAAAGAATGAAGGGTGAAAATAGCCTGTTTAGCTAACAGAGAAATTTACAGTTATTTATCGCTCCAACAGCTGTGTGTGTTTTATTATTCCAAACCTCGGAAATCCAACCCACCACTCACTAGGGCATGCTTTTTTATTGGCCAAATATATTTACAGAAAGTAGTAATTCCTTTCGTGTGTATATCATTTCCCATTTCAAAGCACTTTTGCTAGACTTAAATTATAGTACCCATTTTGCAGATCAGGAAGCTTGACTCAGATGCACAGAAAGACACACCAAGGTCACGGGGTTAATTAGCTACAGCACCAGGATTCAAATCTGCCTTTCTTATTTATTATGGGCTTCTTTTGTGGAGGATAAATGGGGTACTATATTCTATACAAGGTTTATATACTAGTCTTCGAGATTTCCTCATGGGGGAAAAAAGGTACCATTCTACAAACTGCGCCTTGGAGCTGCTATCAGGAACTGACTTTTAGGTAGAGTGCACTCCTATTTCATACGACTTATGGCTTCACAGAATTGAAAGACATTTTGTGGCAAAAAGATCTGAAATCACCTTTTAATAGAATCTAACCGTGCCAAAGTTATTTAACCTCTTCGAGTTTGTTTCCTCACCTACAAAATGGTGACGATATTGCTAATCCCACAGGGCTGGTATAAGGCTTAAATAAATGACATTTGTAAAGCACTCTGACAGTACATTGTAGATGCTCAGTGTTAGAATTCTTTTTTTTTTTTTAAAGATTTTATTTTTATTTATTTGACAGAGGGAGACAGCCAACGAGAGAGGGAACACAAGCAGGGGGAGTGGGAGAGGAAGAAGCAGGCTCCCAGTGGAGGAGCCTGCTGTGGGGCTCGATCCCAGGACTCTGGGATCACGCCCTGAGCTGAAGGCAGACGCTTAACGACTGAGCCACCCAGGCGCCCCTCAGTGTTAGAATTCTTTTCTTTTTCTTGCGAAAAAAAAATTCTTTCAGAATAACCGAGTTTGAAGACTCAGGTTAGGGAAAGCTGAGCTATCGGGATTCCCTCACACTTCTCAAGGACTGTCCACCTGCAGGCCACAGCTCCCTCCCAAACTGTAGGACTCAGGAGGTAGGGCTAGGTAGATAAAGGCCAGATCGTGTGAAGCCTCGGAGGCCATGGCACGCAGCTCAGAGTGGCCTGATCAGAAAGCAACCTGAGGTTCTTCTTTCTGCTCCTCCAACTCACTGAGCTTGTTCCTCGCTTGGGGGCCTTTGCATTTCCTCTTCCTCTGCTGGAAACATGTGAACCTCAGCTGGTCACATGGCTCACTCCCTCACTGCATGCAGTGCCATTGAAGGAAGCTGTCTCTAACCAAATTAATTATAATACCATCTCCCTGACTACAAGTCACTCTCCAATCCTTTAGCCTCTTATCTTGATTGGATTTTTTCCTTGACACTTACCAGCACCTGAAATTATATTACATATTTATTTAATTACTGTCTAGCTCTTCTGCTAGAATGTAAGCTTCATAAAGCCAGGGACCTCATCTGCTTGTTCACTCTGTTTCCCCAGCACCTAAAGGAATGAATGGTAAAGAGTAGGTGTTTAGGGACACCTGGGTGGTTCAGTCGGTTAAGTGTCCGACTCTTGGTGTTGGTTCAGGTCCTGGTCCACTCCAGCGTCAGGCTCCACGCACAGTGGGGAGTCTGCTTGGGATTCTTTCTCTCCCTTTCTTTCTGCCCCAACCCCACCCCTCCCCACCCAGTGCTGGTTCTCTCTCAAATAAATAAATAAATCTTTAAAAATTAAAAAAAATAAATAAATAGTGGGTGTTTAATAAATAGTGAATGTGGATATTGTTCTATAAATGAAATGATGCTATCCTAGGACCAGTTATTAGCTAGCACTGTGGATTTCTTAGACTGCCACCTTTACGTCTGATTTTAATTGCTAAGTGAATTTTCAGCATTCCATTAGGATCCTTATAAAGACTAAGCATAGATGACATACTCAGAGACCTTTTATAAGCATTAACTATTCTCCAAAATTGGCAATTCCGCTTAGAATAATATCCCATAGGTAAGACAGCAGAAAGAACTCTAAATCACAGATCTGATCTTGTCACCAGTCTGCCCCATTCTTCAATGGCTGCCATCATTCTGGGCAATACTCAAAAGCTCCACTCTGAAGTACCCTTGAGATCTCTTCTGAGCTCTTGTGTGCCCCCTTGCATCATCTCCTACAGAGGGTGTCTACTCTCCCACATAATTATTAATAACACCTCCATTCATTCTCAAAACTGTCCTAATTTGAGTAATGATATATATGGTCATCCTATTTGTATAACCTTTTCCACAAGTCCTTCCCTCCGACCACACCCATCTACCACCAGGCCTCCAAACAAGAGAGGCTCTTTTGTACCTTTCTTTGAGCAATTTTCCCTCAGCCTAGGTCCGTTCTTCCAGATTCCAACTCTAATATCAATCCCTCTAGAAAGGCTTTCCCAGAAATTTCCTCCAGCCTAATTTAGATTAGGCAAACACCCAGGCTACTTTGGAATTGCCTGAGGAGCTTTTGAAAATACGGATTTCTGGGCCCTACCACCTAATGTTGGGATTTAGCAAATCTAGGGTGGGCACAGGAAATCTGCATGCCTCCCTTATCTGTTCACACAACATCTTTCTTTTTTTTTAAAGATTACTTGACACAGAGAGAGAGGGCACAAGCGTGCGTGCACATGCCCCCACACAAGCAGGGGGAGGGGCAGAGGGAGAGGGAGAAGCAGATTCCCCCCTGAGCAGGAAGCCCAACTCAGGGCTCCACCCCAGGACCCTGAGATCATGACCTGAATCGAAGGCAGACACTCAACGACTGAACCACCCAAGCACCCCATGTTCCCACAACATCTTCTGTATACCGTTCTAGGTATCTGTGTTATAACCCACTTACCTGCTTCCTTCAGGTGACTATAAACTCCTTGAGGGCAGGACACAAGACCCTCACCTTTAGTGAGTCTCCAGGGACTAGAATTGCACCGAGTAAATGATACATGAACAAATGAATAATAATGGCAAACATTTACAGAACACTTACTATGTACCAGACACTGTTCTATGTGTTTTTTTTTTTTATGTATTAACTCATTATTTCGGAAAAAGTTTTAGCCCTTAAGGGCTTAATAGTTAAGTTGAATGATAAAGGATATTAGGAACATTAAGGAACTACGAATTAACTTTGGAAAGTGCAAAGTGTGACATCCACATTTGTTTCTTTAAGTAAACATTTATTTTAAGACAGAATACTTCTCGGAAGTCTTCCATAGTCCTACGTACATTGAATTGTGTTGATCATTTCCTAGAAGAGTACCCAGCGTGCCTTGCGGGAGAACTTTGTAAGCCTGACTGAAATACCTATGATTTCATTCCTGTTCCTGACCGTTCCTGACCGTTTTGTGCTTAGTCGTCACATTGCACCTTCCAGGGGTTTATTTTCTATCTCAGACCTCTTTAACAAAATCCCTGAGGAGGAGAACAAGAGTGGAACTTCTTCACTATACCCTTCAACTTTAAAATTAAACACTCTCTGTGGACATCCTATAAAATTAAGGGGGTCTTATGAAGGGCTCGTGACTCACAAAGAGCCTAATGCGTTTAAATGTACAATTCTGGTAACGGTGTCAGATTATGGATTTCCGAATGGCAGCCACAATCATGATTTAGAACAGATGGCCAAACCGCAGGCAACAGAATCAACAGAATTTTCTGCCATCCCAAGAGGCTAACAGAATCCAAGAGAAGTATCTGACATCACCTAAATTGGTAAACAGCTCAAAACAATCTTAATTAACAGTTTGCTGGAGCACTTAATGACGGAGAGCATGCCTCAGTAGAAATTGGTATTCTTAGACAGCTCTCATATATTATTAATCGCATAGGAAGATGGTCGAATGCCCTGGAAAAAAACAGTCAAAATTAGAAATTAGGAAATCTTGATTTTGGTCCAAGCTGTGACACGAGGTGACCTGGGGCAGTAATCTGAACTTTCTGAACCTATTTCCTAGTTTATAACATGACATCTGAGTTACCCTCTTGTAGCTTTAAATGTGTGCCCAAGGCACGTGGGAGGTGGGAGAGAACCTAAATGTAAATGAGCAAAATAGGAATCGTGCAAACATTTTAGATTATGATAAAGAAAAAGTCACCTTTCAATATACAAGAGGCTCAGTAGGTGAAAGGTAACTGCTCTTGTTCATTTTGTTACCAAGTAACTGTGGCATTTTTTACTATTTTACTAGAAATACTAATGCTTGCAGCAGAGCAAACCGTAGTGCCTATGGGTAAGAGGATCTTTCTCAAATCAACAAAATCATGTGACATTGTCAGTTAAGACACGTTGAACCGTTTTGAACGTGGTCATCTTCAGCTCTCAGTATTGTGAGTCTTCTGGAATAGCCTTGGAAAAGGATAGGTTATCTCTTCAGCCTCGCTTGTTATCCAGTGCAAGAGGCCAATAAGGAAAGACTCTACAAGGTCCCTCAGCAAAGAAGCTAAAATGCAGTCTCCAAAGTTTAGCCGCAAATAGCCCAGAACTAGTCAGGTATAGATGCCAACAGGCTAATTTTACTCTGTATTTTTTGTATCCTCCCCAGGTTTCTCTGACGGAATTTTTTTGAAGGTCTCCGTTCCACGTTTCAAGAAAAGTTATGGTTTGTGTGTATTAGTGATGGAAGAAGAGAGGTCGAAGAGAAGGGACAGGGTACTAGAAGAAGGGGACAGAATTAAGCTCCCAGGAAGGAAGCCTACTGCTTCTCAAGTTACCATTTGTAAACCCTTTACCCGGTTCTGTTTGGCCTATTGTCCTGGGTAAATCATCCATTGAAAATCAAGCTCCTCAGCTCATTATATATTCTTCATTCGAGGTGACCAGAACTATTTCCTGAAACCTGGTTTGGGTGCTAATTACCTGCTCAAGCACCTTGTAAATACCTCCGTGGATTTGTCATAGGAAAATTTCACTTTTGTTTATTTTTCTTAAATTGAGCACACTTAGTGCTAGTTCCCCTTTTAACTTCCCAGTCGTGACAATAAAGGCTGTCTGCTGCTCTACTTACGGTGAAGTGACGCTCGCTCCCCGGCTACCCCAAGGCATAGCCAGCTTGCAGCTCGGGTTCAATTGTAGAGACCTGTTTACCAAAGTCAGCCACATATTTCTATACAGAGAAGTAAGCTGCTTTTTCTTCCGGGGCCTCTCTCCCTCCCTCTGCAGTGAGGCAAGAGCCCCTTTCTACAAATACCCGAAGCAACTTATACGCAAGAGAATGGCACTCCGTTTTTTTCCCATCAGATTTTAAAATAACTGTTTCTGCCAGCTTTCCTCCTCTCATAACCCTCCAACGAGGAAACCTCAAACACAGCATATGTCTGGCCATAGTGACCGGATGGTATTCCTATCGATTTTGAAACTGAAAAAAAAACCTGTTTTTTACTGGGGGAAAATGTTAATTCATTTATATAGCTGTAATTGATTCAGGACAAAATTTGTGTTGCCCTGTCTTTCCTTCCTTCCCACATCTAAATAAACCTAAGTCCAAAAGCGTGAAGGCAGGTGTCATCTTTAAGAAAAATAATCAAATAAAGCCAGAAAAACACGGAGCAAAGCCACACCAAGAGAACCAATATAAGTCAATATTTTAAATACACAGTGTTTCAATCCGTCATCCCTGGAGAAGAACTGGAAGCCTGGAAATTCATCAATTTCATTCTCTGTCTGTTGCGTCCTGACTAGGCAAGATTTTTTCCCCCTTTCCTTAAGAAAACCGAAGGTGAAGACGGTCTCTATGTGGCACTGTGGTATAAGTGACCGCTGTTGTGGAGGAGAAAAGCCCATGAAGCTTAAAAATTTTGCAAAGAGAAAACAATCCTCCTGCAGACCACAATAAATAAAATAACAGCAGTGGGGTGATTTGCAACCATGTAACGGGGCTTTTGTCTGGGTCTATTTCTCTGTGCCTTGAGGGTTTCTGTGTTCCTTCTCCGCAGGATCTCAGTGTTTCGCCCCTCCATTACAAAGGCCCAGGGCTTGAGCCCCTCCTCCAGCTGTTCACCCCCAATCTTGCCCATGCTGAGGCTTACTTACAGCAGACTGAAGAGTTTCAGTGGGGTGCAGGGCACTGCAATTTAGGATTTCTGCAGTACAGGGTGAATTTTCAAGAGTGCATCAGAGAGGGGAGCCAGACTTAAAAATAGCCTTTACTCATCCCATTAACCATTTCATTGCTGAACTGGTTTGTAAGGCAGGGCCAGCAGGCTTTTTTTTTTTCTCTAGCAAACACCCAAAATGCTACAGCTGCTTCTGACTGTTTGTTTGAAGGCAAAACTTCACTGCGTCTTGGAAAACAGGTGAATACAGGTTGTTACCCATTGCAGAAAGAACTGTGAAGAATTAGTGTATTCTCCTGTATGCCAGCTTTGAGGGTAGGAAAGAAGGGAAGGATTTAGAGTAGAGGGAGAGGGGGGAGTCAAAGAAGGAAAAGAGAAATCTTGAACAGAGGAGTGAAGAAGCCCCTTGTTCTGGTTTGTATTGATCTTATTTAAGCATGGGGAGAGCTGATGAGTCTGTGATTATTTTAATGACCATGAAACCTATGCATTCAAAGAAATAAATGAAGCTATGTAATCACCTTCTAAGTAATATCAAAGAACCATAAAAGGGCTAGGGGGAGGGGCCTCATTGTATAATAGTATTTACATCATACAAGGCACCGCAGGCGAAGGTAAACGAGGAGTTGAAGCATCTCTAGGGGGAGAGGAGCCTAAAATTCAATACTTTATGGCCCTGGCCCATCTAAGGCGAGGAAGGATAAGGCACGGAAGCAATAATTGTGTCTATTTTGGTATTTTGGCAAGAGAAGTGCTGATGTTCGAGCTTTGTGAGTAGTTTATAAAGCAAGTAAAACTTTGGAAGTGCAACAATACAGAATATACAGACAATTGGACAAATAGAGTCAGAGGTTGTTGACCAAGTGAGCATTAGGGTGACAATATGCTTTAAATTTGGAATAATAATGAAGACACACTTGGTTCAATACAAACTATCTTCAAGTGACACTTTAATGTAACTTTATGAAGTTATGTGACTACAGGAGTAAGGGAAGTTACTACGAAATATGAGACACTGACACTGTCTTGGAAACTAGCAAGAAAGAGAGGACACATACCAACAAAGATGGCCGGCAAGATGGCGGTGGTCATTATGAGTTGTAGTTAGCGGATTCCACCATTATTTGTGACTTGAACGAAGTTCCACATTTGACAAGTTAATGCCGATAAAAGGAAGAGTCCCAACTCTGGAAGCTAACAGACCTGGTTTTCAATCCTACTTCTTCCACTTGTTAGTTCTCTAACTCTGGAAAAATTATGTAATGTCTGTGGGCCTCAGTTTTCTCATCTGCAAAATGGGGTTATCATCATCTGCCTCCTCTGGTTGCTGTGAGGATTAAGTAAGATAATAAATGGAAAGCACCGGGTTGTATTTGGGCAGGCGCCCAACCATAACTGCTATTATAATTAATCCCATTACTCTAAATAAGTAACAGAAATTCTTAAGAAAATTATAAACCCCAGGAAAATAAAACCTAATTAGAAAAAATACCCTAAGCCCTTCAAACCATGAGGTTTCTCCTCATGAATTTGTCATTAATCAAATTGCTACAAACAGGGTTGCCAGATAAAAAATAGGGCTCTCAGTTAAATGTGAATATCAGAGGAACAACAAATATTTTTCAGTATAAGTATGTCCCATGCAATATCATACTGAAAATTGTCGTTTATCTAAAACTTAAATAGATGGGGACCTGGGTGGCTCAGTTGTTAAGCGTCTGCCTTCAGCTCAGGTCATGATACTGGGGTCCTGGGATGTAGAGCCCCACGTCAGGCTCCCTGCTTGCCAGGGAGCCTGCTTCTCCCTCTCCCCCCCCTCCCCCGCTTGTGTTCCCTCTCTCGAGGTCTCTTTCCCTGTCAAATAAATAAAATCTTTAAAAACATAAAATAAAATTTAAATAGAAATTTAAAATTTAAATAACTGATCAGTCCTTTTTTTTTTTTTTTTTTTTGGCTAAATCTGGCAACAAAATTTGAGTATGTTTAATTCCTATGTCCTCTAGCCCAAGTTCCTGTGGACATCATAGGGAAGGAATCCTTACTTCAGAAAGTTTTTTAAAAATTAATACCTGAAATTCATATAATTAAAATGTTTCAAATACCCAGAACATGACTTGTCACTCTCAGAGGGAAAACAACTGCCCTCTTCCCATTTCACAGTTAACCACGTGGCTTTGGTTTTTAATCATCTCGCACCCACACCATGGCGATGTGCTGTTTCCAGGTTCCCTCGGCCAGTTCTGAACCAGCCGCTACCGGGCCTGGCACAGTTTTGTTTTGTTTTGCCTTTCCTCCTTCTCCAGCGCAGGGCTCCATGGAGACTGGAGTACGCACACGGACCTGGGCGCTGACACCGTGCTGACGAGTGAGACGCCCAGACGGGGACTCTCGGTCGGAAGGAATGGTTCCCCCCAGGAAAGTGGTATTATGTAGGCGAGGGGAGATGTCTGTTCGGGACAGGTGTCGGTCGATGGAGTAAATGTAAAGTGCTATCACGGATGTGTTTGTGACATTTTGCACGTGGTTCACTAACACTTGGTGTTCCTTTGTTATTTTAGGTCTTCTGCGGTGACACGGTAAAGGCCTGACGCAGCAGAGTAAAAAAATTCAGAAACTTAGGTCAACGATCAAGTTAATACTTGAAGCGTGAGCTTTGAACTCTTAATTCTGTGAGACACTACCTATGTATGGAGAATGTTAATAAGGATTTCTGGGGCGCCTGGGTGGCACAGCGGTTAAGCGTCTGCCTTCGGCTCAGGGCGTGATCCCGGCGTTATGGGATCGAGCCCCACATCAGGCTCCTCCACTGTGAGCCTGCTTCCTCCTCTCCCACTCCCCCTGCTTGTGTTCCCTCTCTCGCTGGCTGTCTCTATCTCTGTCAAATAAATAAATAAAATCTTAAAAAAAAAAGAGAGAATGTTAATAAGGATTTCTGACTTAGCATCTGTAACAAAAGACACCGTACTAAAGTTTGCTTTCACACGTGTTTACTTGGCTTGGTGGTGACATGACTGGTAAGACACGGGCTTATATATAAACTCAGGTATATTATTCGCTGATATGATAAAGGAAAAAAGATTCCAAAAATAACTTAAAATGAGGATTTTATTTTAGTGTTGAAGAATATTTAAAAGTTTCGAGTTGCGGTTCTCGCCTCTCTGAAGTTCCCCTAGTCCTCACTGATACAGGAGGGTTCTCTTAATGTTTAAAATTTTATGACATCCCAATCTATATTTAAATGCCACAAATCTCTTGAACAATTTCTGAGCAAATTTTAAGGACTGGTTGGTTTTGAAAACTCTTTGTGGATATCATCATCCTCTCTTTCATCTAAAAGTCCCTCTTTCATCTAAACTTTGAATTTAAAACAATGTAACCAGAAAAAATTGTGAAAGCAAACAAAAAGCCAAAAGAACATTAGAACAACACATGTTCCTTTGAAGGGCAGAGAAAAATCATGGGTAATTCAGGGCAGTTGATTTCTAGAGAACTCCAGCTATCAGAATGACTTTGTTGGGAACAGCCGCCCGATGGTCCTGGCCATTACACGTCAATCTGTCAAACCAACAAACAAAAACACCACAGGCTTTAGCACAAATGGCATATGACAAATGCAGATGTGCCTCTGAAAAGAATCCTTTGCTTTTTAAACACCTGCAAGAATTCCAAAACAACTGGCAGGCCTTCCATCGGCTATAGCCACTCTCCTGACCCTGAGTCCCGAGTGGTAGAGAAAAAATGCCTAGAATGTACAGTATTCCGGTGGGGGGCTGATGAGGAACAAGTACAGTGTTGATATCACAATGCCATGCACCTGCTTTGGATGTAAAAAGAAAGAGTTTATTACAGAAACTGCAGCATTTTTTCATCTTCTCATTAAGCAGTGGTGAGCAAATTCCAGTGTGTTTCCCTTTTATTCGGTTAACCCATCCTGAATGAAAAGGGTCTATTGAGAGCGTTCTTGGTTTTTTTCCCCAACAGGTACATTGTCTTCCTTTCACAATTAAATTGCTCCCTACATTTTGATTTAGGCAGATAAGTAATTTGTAGTAGTGTTGCAAAGTTAGTGTTTCTTAGATCTTTTAATTAGCCAAAAAATAAAACTGAGTTTACCCTTTTACAGACGATTTTTAATTAAAAACACACACACACACACAAGCATCCCCCAAATACCCCCAAATACATTTTTACATCTAAAAGAAGTATGACCAAAGAAACGTAATTCATTCTGAGGGACCGTTCCCACTGAGTGCACGTTAGCTAGTCATCTTTTGAAGTATCATCCTTACAAAGCCAGTATTCTAAAAACAACGGCGACCGGAAATGTGTGTAAGGTTATCAGTTGGTGGAGGACAATGTCCCTTTAACCCGGCAATTCTGTTTGCCAGAGTCAGTTGGATATTATTTTCATGTCTTCCTTACTAGCAATCTGTTAGAATATATATACATAGTTGCCACACGGAATCTCTGGGGTTAGTAGTCAGACTATAAATATAGATAGGGCACTACTATGTTATCAGAAAGAATGTCAGCCAGAGCAGGCTGCCCAGGAGCAAATGACAAAGTTGTGGCTCCCAAGAATGAGATGCGTTGTTTGCCCTTGCACACTGCAGCTGCCGCCCCGCCCCACCCCCCTTTTTGGTGGTTTATTACACACAAGCTACTAATGAATGGGAGCCGCTGTTTTACAGTACACCACACTTACAGGACTTATCTCTAGGCCCACCACAGATTTGACTGATCAACAGCAGGGCACCGCCATCATAATTCTTCCTAGAAACAGGAGTATAAAAAGGGGTTTGTTGGAGGTTGGCTGGGTCTGCAGAGAATCCTGCCCGCAGGGCTTGCCGATGCCATCACTAGCTGTTATGGTCTTTGGCCTAATAAGGTACAGAAACAAAGATTGTTCACTTATTCAAGAAGACTAAAGCACCAGAATGATGGAAAGTAGAGGCAGCGGGGCACACATCCAAGTGGGATTAAGGCCACAAGTGCAACTTTATAGGCCTGTCTGGGTGGCAGAATGCAGATCTGCAGCTGAAAATCCAGTTCAAACATAATTTATTATATGTCATTCATAGTTAGCGGTGGTTGTCATTAGGAGTTAAATCGCTGCACTGTGTTCAACTGAGTTTGATAAGTATTTTTGGAAGCTTCTTATATGTTATCATAACTCCGAAACAGAGGCAGGGAAGGTAAACAGACTGATAAATAAACCGACAGCGCTATCTAAGAAATATATCTGGGAAAAGCCATGGTGCTTCATTTCTTCCCCATTCTCTGCTTTAAAGTTATATTATGTCCTTCACATCTCTAAATGTTAGCGCTTCTCTCATTGCAGCAAAGTACTACAGTTTGCACCTCTAGGCCTCTTCGAACTTTCAGATAAACATCAACAAAATAAATCTACCTATTTCCCAAAAAACCAACACACTACCCCTGTTTCATAAAGAGGAAATTTCAACTTGGGAAAGTCCTTTGCCCCAGGCCTGATGTCCACCGAATGACCTAGCAGAGAATAAAGGTCCCAAGTGAAATCTTCTAGTCTTTTCATCATACTTGCCCAATGTTGGGAGCATAGCAAGAGCATCACATATATACACTATATATGAGATTAGAAAAATCTGTCCTCTTTCTTACATGCCAAATATTGCTGGAATTAGAAACATGGGTGTTTTTTTCTTTTAAGATTTTATTTTTAAGTAATCTCTACACCCAACATGGGGCTCGAACTCACAACCTTGAGATCAAGAGTCACAAGCTCCACCCAGTGAGTCAGCCAGGTGCTTCAGAAACATGGGTTATTAAGAGTATTCCCACAATGAGCCCTGCACATTTTCTTTCTTTTTTTTTTTTTTAATATTTATTTATTAGAGAGAGATAGAGAGCACATGTGAGAGTGGGGGGAGAGGCAAAGGGAGAGGGAGAGGATCTCAAGCAGACTCCCCACTGAGCAAGGAGCCTGATGTGGGGCTCAGTCCCAGGACTCTGAGATCACTATGTGAGCCGAAATCGAGAGTCGAATGCTTAACTGACTAAGCCACCCAGGCATCCCCCATGCACATTTTCAAGTCACTGTACCATAGTATCTTGTTTGAATGAGAGAGGATTATACTTGGCTGAGGCTCCATTGTATTATAAATGGACCATATGTTCTAAGATCACAATAACTTAAAATCAATTTAATTTGGGGCACCTGAGTGGCTCAGTCAGTTAGGCGTCGAACACCTGATTTCAGCTCGGGTCATGATCTCAGGGTTGTAGGATCGTGGAGCCTTCCTGAGATTCTTTTTCTCCCTCTCTCTTTGCCCCTGCCCCCCCAACACCCACTTGAGTGTTCTCTCTCTCTCTAAAAAAAAAAAAAAAAAAAAAAAAAAAAAAAAGTCAATTTCATTGGCTTTTACATGTATTTGTATTAATAAATTAATGAAGCTGGATTATCTTAATACTGTTTGTAGAGTGTGATAGGTTACAGAGTTTGGGTATAGCGGGGCACAGGTATCAGTCTCAACAGATCAGTCTCAACAGTCTCAACAGTGTTAATGGAGGCATACCATCTGCGAAGATTAGAAGTCAAATGTGGCAGTTTCTCAAATAATATTCTCCCAAACAGTCAAAATAGCAAGTTATCCTCTCTACTCCCCTCTCCACCATCATGCCATATTTATCCTGATTTCAAACCATTTAAACATTTAAGATTGGTGTCATAATTTTAATATTCTCTTTAGTACGGAGGACATTGCCAGGCTTACTATTTTATCGAATCTTTCAGTGTATTCCGTTATGTCTCCCTACTCCTGCCCACTCTGGCAGCACGTTAACTGGTGGTTGCCTTGTGCTGATTTCAGAAAGAAATGTCTTTTTTTTTTTTTTTTTTTGAAATGTCTTCTTAAAACATAAGGATTCTGTATTTCTGAAGCTATTCTTCATGACATGGGAAAATTTGAGGTAAGAGCGTGTGCAACTCTGTGAAACAAGTTCTCCTCTGAACTGTTACTTACTAGCTATATGGCTTTGTGCAATTTACCAAACTTCCCCGAGCCACACGTTGATCATTTACAAAATGGGGGTGTATTATATGCCCACCCCTTCTGCATCCCCTGTTTTATTTTCGAAGCAGTATGCTTTGAAGCAGAAACACCTGGAAACAACCTAAATGACCATCCACAGGAGAAGGGTAAAAGAAATTCTGACCCAACCCTACTGCGGGGTATCATGCGTCAGTTACAAAGAATAGAACAGATATCCACGTTTTAAGTCTGTTGTCCTTGACATATTATGAAGTGAGAAAATACACATAATAAAATTTCATTTGTTAAAAAAAACTTAGAATTGTGTACTGATAATAATAAGAGTAGCTAACCCTTATAAAATGCTTACTACGTAGCAAGCACTGCTGTGGGCAGTCCACATAGAATTTCACTTAATCCTCACGGTAACCCAAGGAGATAGGACTACTGCTGTCATCCCGCTCTTACAGATGAGAAAACTGAGATCGTAAATGTAGTAAGTTGTGGAGCTGGGACTCAGAACTTGACTGTCCAGAGTCTATGTGCTTAACTGCTATCATCTATCGATTGATCAATCAATCGGCTATCTACCTGTCATTTAGCCACCATCTGCCTACCTATCTTTCCATACATGCATTCACATATCCATCTTTCTTGTGAGAGCTAGAAGGATACATGCTTCCAGAGAAGTCACAACGGGCACTTTTACCAATTCTACACACCACTTTCACTTCTGCTTCTGTAAACTTTCATATTGTTTGCAATGCCATAGTCAAGTTTAGAATTATGGTACCAGGGATATCTGATATACAGCTATGGTAAATATAAAGGAAAAGCTTTGCAAACAAGTGGTCCTTAAGTGGGTACTGCAATGTCAACAATTGGCTTTAGGCAGAGCCTTAAATATGAATATTGTTTCTATCTTTGAGGGCAGGAGATATAACACCTTTTCCTTTTAATTTTAACACCTTTTTCTTTCAATAGCACCTACATAGCACCTTGTCCCTTACGAGCATTCAAAAGCTTTATGTACTGACTGAAAGGAGACTGTAAGTGAAAGACTTCTGTTAGGACAGGGCTATGGTTTGAAGCCATGTAGTAGAGCAAAGTTAAATTGAAATTAAATACATGGTTCTGGACAACTAACCAGTGTTCTATCTAACTTGATTAACCAGCCACAGATAAGAAAGAGTGTTTCTTCTACCCTTGAAAACCCTTGCACCCATCCATAGTATTTGCCTCATATTTCATTCTAATTTGATGTTTGATACATTTCAATTCATTTCCCCTGTAAAATATTCCCTGGGCCTGATTTCAAAGCCTTAGATCTAGGATTTTAGTCTCGACTTATCTTGAGATTTCTTATCGGGAAGATTGATGCTTAACAACATTCTATTCCTAGACTCTTGCATGTTACATCACCAAAAAACAATTGTATTAGTTTACTATTTTGATTATTACAAGATGATTCTGATGTTTCTAGAATGTATGCAGTGTGTCTTTATTCCCTGCTTCTTTGCCTTTTAGTAATTTTTTATCGAAGATTCTGAGGTTGTTCATACAATTGCTGATACTTCCTGATTGCGAGATATCTCTGAGGGCTTTTAAACATATTTAAATATATTTCTAAACTTTCATTCACTTGCATAAGCATGAATGCACGGCTTCTGAATGCAGAATTTAAAAAATGATTTTTTTCTTCTCTTAGGCTGAAGAGTCATTCATTTAAAAATACATTTTAAGATTCAGTGTTTATTTGTAACTCTATAATGGAACTCTGGAAGTAAGTGGCATATAAGAAGTGACCCACAAAATAACTTTCAAAAATGATAATTGAATTTCCATAAGAGTCTTCATTTTAATATTTAACATTATTTTGCAAATATGAGAAATAGATATCCAGATGAGGGTACGGAGGAACACAGAGATACCCAGATCCAGAAATAATCTGGTGTGAGAAGCACTAGATTTCTCATACTTATTCTCTTTCACTGAATTTAAACTAAATGGTTTTATAACTGGTAAAATGTTGTCATGGTACTTATGAGGACTTTATTTCCTGAGTGAATAAAGCTATAAATCAGCCTATTAAAACTGATAATATTCAGCCTCATTTTATGTTATTCTAGAAACTTTATCTTAAATCCATTAAATAATTTTCTACGGTACCCTGGTACAATCTGGCTTCTCTACCTTTTCCCTCCGCCTGGAATATGGCCCTTTGTCTTTCTACCACAGTCCTACTCATTCTTCAATCCCCATTGTCTCCAGCAAGCTTCTCTAGGCTACTCTGTATTTTCACAGCTGTTTGTTCATACCTTCACCAGAGGTTATTCTGAAAAGACATTTGTGCACATGCCAATTTCTCTTTCCTGGATAACGGGGCCCAAATCCTGAGCTTTTTTTGTACTTTCTGGTTCCAATCCCTACTTCTTTTTTTTTTTTTTTTAATTTCTTTAAGAGTTGATTTTTGGGGCACCTGGGTGGCTCAGTCAGTTAGGTGGCCAACTCTTGATTTCGGTTCAGGTCTTAATCTCAGGGTTCTGGGATCCACACTCAACGGGGAGACTGCTTGAGGATTCTCTCTCCCTCTGCCCCTCCCCCTGCTTGCATGCTCCTGCTCTCTCGCTCTCTCTCTAAAATAAATAGGTAAAAAGTTTTTAAAGATTTTATTTATTTATTTGACAGATAGACAGCAAGAGAGGGAACACAAGCAGGGGGAGTGGGAGAGGGAGAAGCAGGCTTCCCTCTGTGGAACTCGACATTGGGATCATGACCTAAGCCAAAGGCAGATGCTTAACTGACTGAGCCACCCAGGCACCCAGTAAATCTTTTTCAAAAAGTTTATTTTTAGGGGCGCCTGGGTGGCACAGCGGTTGGGCGTCTGCCTTCGGCTCAGGGCGTGATCCCGGCGATCTGGGATCGAGCCCCACATCAGGCTCTTCTGCTATGAGCCTGCTTCTTCCTCTCCCACTCCCCCTGCTTGTGTTCCCTCTCTCGCTGCCTGTCTCTATCTCTGTCAAATAAATAAATAAAATCTTTAAAAAAAAAAAAAAAAAAGTTTATTTTTAAGTATCCCCTATACCCAATGTGTGGCTCTAACACAGAACCCCAAGATCAAGAGTCACATGCTTTACTCGTAATTATGAATTGTATCCATCAGCACTCAAATAAATGAGATATATTTACAATACTGAGAGATAGGGACAAATCTGATAGTACAGAAACTAATACTCAAACAACTGACTGAATTTTTCACTATGCATTGTGATTTTTCTACTAGACTGATGTATACTTTTGCTTCCTTAAGAATATAGAAGCATTTTATGCCTGGTTGACTTACTTAAAAATGTCACTGGAAAAATTTTTATACCATTTAAGGTAACATTTTATTTTGCCAAAATTATATTAATCTGTCCAGGCTGATAACAACTTCAGGGGAGGGGGAGAGAAGAAAGAAAGAAAGAAAGAAAGAAAGAAAGAAAGAAAGAAAGAAAGAAAGAAAGAAAGAAAGAAAGAAAGAAAGAAAGAAAGAAAGAAAAGAGGGAGAGAGAGAAAGAAAGAGGAAAAAGAAAGAAAGAAAGAAAGAAAAAAAGAGAAAGAAAGAAAGAAAGAGGGAAGGGAGGGAAGGGAAAGGAAGGAGGAAGGAAGGAAGGAAGGAAGGAAGGAAGGAAGGAAGGAAGGAAGGAAGGGAAGGGAAGGGAAGGGAAGGGAAGGAAGGAGGAAGGAAACACATCTTTGCTACCACAGAATATTGGGCAGGGATGACTTAAAAGAAAAATGAGGAATCTCTGATCTTTATTTATGCTTTTCAATGTTCTCCATGGTGTTTGTATGTACTTACATATAAATATGACAAAATTTCTTTTCAGATTCCTAAAATAATTCTCCTCCTTCATCTTCTTTTGCAACATGAGAAATTTACCTGAAAACTACCTGATAGCTTAAATGACTTAGAAAGACTACATCAAGACAGCACCAGAGGAAAATTGCCAGAATCCATGACATTAAAAGTTGATGCTTCAGCATTGAATTTTGCTTGTCAGAGAACTATTGATATTAAACTTCAGGATTCTCCGACTTGTTGTAAGTTTAACTGAAGTAAATGTTTCCTGTGCAGAGTTATCAGTTTGGCATCGGACTGCATTAGATAAGCCCCTTAAGGCCCAAATTGCTGTACATTTTAAAACAAAATTACCCAAACACCGAGGAGTTACACAAGGAGGGGGAAGGAAGGAAAAGAGGAAAGGAGGGAGGAGAGAGAAAAGAAGACAAGAAGGAAAGGAGGGAGGGAGGAAGGAGGGGAGGAGAAGTAGGAGGAAGGAAACCTGTTAGGACAGTGATAGATGTGGAAGACACACATGAACAAACTAAATGAAACTGGTAATAAAATAAGAAACTTAAAAATTGCAAAAGGCATCTAAACAAACACATTAGTGCTAATGTGCGAGTCCTTATTTTGTCATTTATTAATTTGCATATTAGTAGAGAAGACAGAAGTTTGAATTTGGGGGTTTGAGCATCTACCTCCAAGTCAAACGGGTAATCTTGGGTCTATATGTCACGTTTTAATTGACAAACCTTAGCACAAGACAGGTTATCACATATGTCATTATTGATACAAACTGAAAAACGCAACATCTAGCTAGAACAGTTGCTTTTCCTTTTCTGGATACTTTTTCATGTTATCTAATCCCAAAAAGCTTGTCTGGATTTGTCTGGCTGCCAGCATAATTTAAGGACAAAAACCTTATTTAAGTATATATAAAATGACTAATTTAAGTGCATACAATTCAAGAAATAAACAAATAATTTCCGTATTAACATCCACACTGCCTTCATTACATGATTAAAACAATGTAATTAAAAACCTAAGAAGAATCACATGGCAGTATCCTTTTGTATTTGTTGATTTCTGTTTGTTTAGATAGATTACATCAATAGCAAGTTAACTAAACATCTTCTTTATTATTTCTAGAGTATTTTGCAAACTTTTTTTTTTAATACGAAGAGTAATAACTAAAGAGAAACAAAAGAAGTCCTATACAGTTTTGTTTATCCAACTTGCTAAGATGTTAAAAGATACGGGTCTATAAAACTAGAAGGGCAGAGGCTGGGGAGTAAGGGAATTAGGAAGAGGTTGGTAAAAGGGTAGAAATTTTCAGCTACCAGATGCATACGGTCTGAGGATCTCATGGTTAACGTAGTGACTATAATTGGTAACACATTAATGAATAATTGAAATTTGTTAAGAGAGCAAAACTTAGAGATGCCTGGGTGGCTCAGTCAGTTAAGGTTAAACATCTGCCTTTGGCTCAGGTCATGATCCCAGGATCCTGGAATCAAGTCCCACATCAGGTTCCTTGCTCGGTGGGGAGCCTGCTTCTCCCTCTCCCTCTCCCTCTGCCTCCCACTCCCCCTGCTTGTGCTCTCTCTCTCTGACACATAAATAAATAAAATCTTTAAAAAAGAGAGAGAGAGAATAAAACTTAAATGTTCTCAGCAAAAAAAAAAAAAAAAAAAAAAAGACAAACGTGAAGTGAACGATGTGTTAACTAAGCAGACAGGAGGAATACTTTCGAGATGTTTATGTTTATCTAATCATCAAGATATATACTTTAAATATCTTCCAATTTTGGCAGTTTTATCTCAAAAAAGCTGAAGAAAAGGGAAACCTCACTTATAACACTCTAGAACTTGATCGATGCCATGCTCTCGAGCACTTTGTAGGCAAAACAGCCTTCTAAAGGCTTATATGTGGTTACATTCTATTTTGAAACAATTAATGGTTTTCAAGGACATTTAAAAAATTCCAGGCAGTTATTAATTTATATAGGGCTGCCCATGTTTGGCTTTTAGAAATTAAGACTTTCACCTCTGAAAGACTATTGACACACACACACACATGTACATGTACACATAAGGGAAAACACTGATTCATGACATTGACTTTTAAGTGAATAGAATTTTTTTCCATCAGGTCTTTTGACTTCTGTATCTGCGAGATATAAAAACTTTGCTCCTTAATGCAAAATCTTGATTTTCGGGCATGTAGAACACAAAAGGAATTTAGATGCCTATTGCTACAGGTTAGTCACTTAAAACAGAAGCCATAAAATCTGAGTTGGTACCGCAGTTCTTCCATTTATCAGCTGGATCACAGCGTGCAAGCGACTCAGCTTCCTCCTTTGGTAAAATGAGATTAATGCTATTTGTTGATATCATAACAGTCTTCTAAGGATCGAACAAAATCATGAATTGAGAAGTGTTCTGTAAACTGTAGGGCACTAAACAAATTGAAGGTGTTTTTAAATAATAATTTTTATCTAATTGAGAAACTTTGATTTATGCCAGATATTATTTCTCCCAGAGAGTTTGATGTCTAAGCACAGGTACCACTTTGGGACCATATATTTAATCATTAGGAAGTAAAGTGTCTTTCTGCTCACCTCTCTGACAGATTAACAACCTGTAAGAAAAAGATCTATAGTCAGAGTCATGCTGTATTAGGTGGACAGTGTAATCACTAGGACAATTCTTAATACAAAGAAAGTGGAAACATGAGTCTGAAGAGGGGAAATATCAAAGGTACTCTCTATCAAGAGTGAAACTTTGAAATCCATCTATTTAAGATTAATCACTACTCTTTTAGTTAAGCTGTTGTCATCTCTAACTTTCCCTGAGTAGAAAATAATCTACACTTCCAACTAAGTTATTCATGGTCCAATTTGTTCTCAGAATACTATAATAGGCTTTGGGAAGATAAGTTTTATAATAGGGATTTAACATAGTGAGAAGCCAAGACACAGAGGCCTTCAAACACAAAGAGTATATATGTATATAAACTGCTCATCCCCTCCCCCTCTTCTTCCCCGAGCCCTTGTCCCCTCTCCCAAAAGGACACTCACCCCTACTTAAAATCTAATTTTTACAAAGGATTCAGATGAAATACCAGCTCAACAGCTTCACAGTACAGCTTGTTTAGCTACTGCCGTGTTGCTCGGGGACCACAGTCAACAGGGCTGGGGAAAGGGGAGAACTTCGAGGAAAGCCCCCCCCCCCCCAAGAAGGAATGCTGGGAAGGGTTTTAGGAAAGAGAAACCTTCAAAATCTTCCCTCTTGGCGGCTCCGTCTTGCTTGATGACCACATTTACATACTGAGTTCACAGGCTAGAACTCTCAAAGAGAACTCTACTTTCCTGGAGAAAATAAAACTTTCAGGGTGGCATCCTAGAAAAAAAAAAAAAGGAGGAAAAAGAATCACTGATGATTTATAAACATTATTTTTATTTTTCAAGCTTTTGGTATCTTAAACTGTTGAAAATACAGAGTTAATTCAGAGACACTATTAATTTATTGTTTTTCCCCTTTTGTGCTTTAAGAGCTAACCTTCCATATTTATAATTTTAAATCCCATGTGTATCCAAATCGGTATAGTTACTGGGCCTGCACTACAGGTGTGTCCTCATTCCAGAGAGCTGTTGTTTTTGTAAGGTTCCTAATTTTCCCATTTTAATCATATCAAGACACACACACACACATAAGTTAGTATTTAAAATCTGAGAAACTCTCTATTATAAAGTATTTTAATCACTAGCTTCTCTTTCTGTATCCGTTACATCTCTGCTGTGTCTATTCTGTTGCAAGTCAGGCTATCTTATTTGCATATTTGTAACAGAGTATATAAAGGAGAAAGATGCCTGGTTTACTGAGTATGTATATTCAAAACTTTTCTTCAATTAAAAAATCCTACAAATCACATAAAAATTATGTAACAGTATGTTTTAAACTTTTCTTTGCAAAGAAAGATTTCTTACGTTGTTTTTTAATGTGCTTTTAATGATTTCTAGCACTCACACCTCCTTACTTGCTTTCCAAACTGTTTATACTGTCCCCAATAACACTCAGTGGAAAGCTGTCATTCCTGGCTAAATCCTTCCTTAGGGTGGATGCTATGCCTCCGTGAGACAGGGTCAGGGGGTCAAAATAGATTTTGGAGGCCACCTGGAGAGTCCAGGCCATGAACTGACTCAAAAAATTTATATCAGAGCCGGAATAGTCCACCTCCCAGGGTCAGATCTGGCCTGACACTCCAACCGCAGGCTGAGGCATGCTAGACCGAGCTCGGAGAGAGGCCAGAGTTGTTGACCCTGCTAGCTGACCTCTTCAAACTTCAGGAGAATTTTTTTGGCAGTTACCACGGTGACTGGGTACTCTAAAAGCTTATCCTTCTTACTGAAAGGAGGAAAAAAAATTAGGAAAAAATATGTTAAAACCTACCTTGCAGAGATGCCTATCACAGTTAAAGTTAAAAAAAAAAAAAAACTGAGGGAGTTCTAAATTGTGTATGTCTTTGATATTAATTTCTACTGCTGTCCTAAAGAAATTGGAATTTTTAAGGTTTTTCAAGCCGCAAAATTCACATTTGGAACAGATACTGCTTTTTTTTTTCCCCTTTCCAATAACTGACAATTTGAATAATGTATTAAAATACTTTTTAAACAACGTAATTTACTTGGAATATCTAATAACTCTCTGTTTTTCATTGAGAATAATCAGCTTTGAAATAAGATCCATCATAAATGCTAATCTATTAGGGAAAAAATATTGTACCTAAATAATCATTTTTGCCTCAAAAATAAACTCAGTATTTTTTTTCCTGAAAGAAAAGTGTCCATTTTTGCTTAACTTGAAATAATAAAATTAGAAGAAAAGCAAGGGGCTATTATTATTTTTATATATTCTATCTTTTACCAAGCGGCTTAATAAAAATAACGTGTACATGAAAACAACATTGCAAAAATACCGTAACAAAAGAAGGCAGGGAGGGAAAATGCAGCCTGCACTTGATTGTAGAGCCGTGTGCATTAAAGCTAAAAAAGCCGTAGCATATTCGTCCACGTTAATATCAAATGCTAACTTGTCCTAAAGTGCCACAACAATCGAAAGACTTATCAATTAAAATGTAATTCCCCATGGGATAAACCTATACACATTTTAAGCCTTTACTAGTTGCTTTTTGGTGTCAGATTGTAATACGAAATACTTTTAAATGGCTCCTATATATGACATGAAATTAGATGAGAATTGTAATAATTTAGAAGGATAATATTCTTTAATCATAATAATACTTGCTTTTAAAAATACTTATGTGCTATACAATGATTTTTTTGTAAAGTGAAACCCATGACTCTCACTGTTGGTGATGCTCTGCCCTCCTTGAATTTTCCCATCTCCCTCGTACATGATGGAGGTCCTTGATGTCTAGAAAGGGCTTTCTCCAGCATCTGGGTGCTGGGTGTGTGTGTGTGTGTGTGTGTGTGTGTGTGTGTGAGCACGAGCCCGTACAAATGATGAAGCAAGGGTGAGGGGAGAGTGGATTTGCATTTTAAAAAGCAGTGGCTATGTAACAAGACAATGTCTTTGGTCTAAATATTATTTCTCATCTTGACTCTAAGCCAAGAAAAAAAATGATGAATTATAGAACTGTAGTAACGGACACTCCAAAAATGAATACTGATTCGCTTCAAATTTCAGTGGTGTGTTCTAACCTAATCTTGAATGTTCATTTTGCTGTGACCTATTTTCACCATTTTGTAATCACCACTAAATTCTTAGAACAGAATGGACATAAAGCCAAGTATCTGTTAATTAATCTTAATTTTTAAGAAACAAAATATAATTCAGGGTATAATTTCCTTTCTTGTCTTGTTCTCAAAACAGCCAGTAAAAGGGAAGGTCAGAGATTATTTTGAGGTGATTTTGCCATGTGATCCAATGGCACTTCGCTAGAACGCAGGTCTTTCAACCAAATGGGGTGGTTCTTGCCATTGCAAAGTGGGCAACCAGGTCGGTGAGTCACTATGACTGTGGTCACAGCTCATTCTCTATGATGAACTCAGATTGTCCTTCCCAGTCGGGAACTCTTGGCAAGTTTCCCTAGAGACCCGGAGGCTGGCAAAGCAGGAGGAACTATCAGACAGGAAATGAGGTCCTCCTCAGGTTTTGAAAAGAGATGACAGAAGTCTTAAAATGAGGCAAGCCAGACCAGTATGTCCTAAACCACAAGCCCTATCTTGAGTGAAACATTATTTCTAAGTTGGATCTGAAAAGGAAAAGAAGTTTAAGTGGAAGACAATGGTTCATTTGTATGCAAGAAAACAATGCCAAGTCTCTTAGCTTGATTTCCTCCAGTCAAATTTAGGATATTTTAGGAAAAAAACAAAAATCATTTGTCAATCTTCTGTATAAACTTTTACGGAAAGGATGATGAAATAGAGATTTTATTCAGTAACTCATAGACCTGGATCTTTTCTTAGGTTGAAAGTTCACAAGTATGTTATAGGACTACAGAATTTAGGGACTGAGGGCGTCCTCAGACATGACCTAGTCCTAGCTTTTTACTTTCTATATGTGAAATCTGAAGCCCCAAAACATGAACTGCCTTACATACAAACTAGTAGTTACATGCCTAAACTGGGACCTACATCCTGCTAGGCATTTCTAGTCTGGTGTGTTCTCTACTACAGTATGTGGCCCCTTCACAGGGGAAAAGAATATTGGAAGTCCATGCCAGTAGACACGTTCAAAGCCTCGGAGACACAGTTATTCTGAGACCATGGTATAAAATGATTGTAAAACTCATTCACATTGTACTTCTAGGAAACACCCTTAGGTATCACGTGAGCAGAAATTCTACAAAATTGGGTAGGAAAGCAGTAAGATAGTATGTGTTATAGGAAGCTTCAAAGTTCTTAGGACTTCTGTCTGATGGTAACAAGAGCATGTTGTTAATATTATTCCTCCGGCTAATTGTTTTTATTGATTTGTTATGACTAGTAAGCTCTGATTGATTTCCTTTGAATTGGTACAGATCTCCACTCTGCCAGGTTTGTAATTAAAGACCAAGAAGCAGGGCTTTGGGTATTAGCCTATCTAGGTTTCCGGTGGAATGAAAGAGTCTGTCCAAAAAATCATAGACTACATAGGATACCCTGGCTGCCAGTCTGGAAAGGGCTTAATCCGGTCTTTCTTTAACATTTCTCTAATTTTCTTCAGTTTTAACGTGTATCTATTAGGATCAATGAATCCTGATAACTAAATATATAGAAGTCTGTAGAAAATGGGGAAGCCATTGCTGATACCCCAAACTGCCACTTTGCAGCTGCATTGAATTGTAGCACTTATTCTCTATATCATGTGTTTTCAGCACAGCCCCCAAATTCTCCTGTTAACTTGTCATGGCATTTGTGAGATCGTGATTTAACTCTGAGAATTTGGCTCAGGGCCCCAGAGGAAAAAAGAGCAAGGGATAAAAATTTAAGGGGAGGAGAAAAAGTACCAGGTATGCTGAGGAGCCAATGGTTTCACAGGAAAGAAAGCTGGTATTTAGGAAGATGGTCACATGTGATTAAGAGGTGAAGGCAACAGGAGTCAGGTACCCAACTCCCACCTAGAAGTTCAAAGAAATGCTGTATTCTTTCCATCCATTCCAATGTGGGGCATCTTGGGTACTAATCACGTGTTAAATTTTTGAAGGGGGCGGGGAACGGAAAAGACTACTTGGAGTTTGGGTCTGAAGAATGTTTGTTTGCAGCTCTCCGTCAAAGCTCCCGATGAAGCGGCCACTATACTTTGCGCATGCGCCTCTGTTGTTCTGCGTCTCAAAACACTTTAGAAAGCGTCGTCTTGACCCAGAAGCTGACTTCTCCACCCAAAGGAGAAAGAGCTGTTAAGGGAAGCTTTTTGACAGAAGGGAACTTGCTGATATAGAAATATTTTTCCTTTTGGAATCAAGGCCGCGAGGCCAGCGAGCTGAGCAGGGAGAAGACAGTCAGTGAGGAATTTTAAGAGTGAGAACTTTCCACTTGGTTCTGAGCTCCACCCCCAGGACCAGACTGGCTGTGCTCCAGGGGCAGTGAGGATGACAAAAATGCTAGTTGCCTTCCCCAGCTTCCTCACCGGGCTTTACACTTTCCCAGAGCTGTTCCTTCGGTCCAGGTGGGCACAGCCAGTAGCTCCCAGACACGATCCACTGGACCCCTCCTAGAAGCGCCGTCTGAGGCAACGTGACCAGGGCCTGCCTGCTCCCGGGACAGGGCCATTTGAAAAAAGGCCCACTCTTTTGGCATCTTTCATAGGCTCCTTGGGAAATCGTTAAAGACAGAAATTTTGAAATTGAATTTTAATGATTATCAGAGAAGAGGGGCGAGGCACAGCAGCTGCTCCGGGGCAGCTGGCCCAGCTGCCCCATCTGCAGGACAGGCCGGCCCCTTGGCCACCGCGCCGCCCGGCGAAAGGAGGGGCAAGAAGGTGAAGGTTTCAGCTTTCCACTGAGGGCCCTGGCCCAGGGCATTGGAGTCATCCACATCCACAAATGCAAAAGAAATGACAAACAAAACAGAACAAAATATGTAACTTCAGGTCTCAGTCCCAGGTTGCTCACGTGAACCGTGGGCCCAACAACACACATTCTTGGGGGGAGGCGGTGATGGACCCTTTTGTGAAGGAACTCAGGAGAAGGGCAGAGTTTTAGAGGGGGTGGCATCAGTTTCTTCCCTGGATCCTCACGGCTCCTGTGCTGGGAGGGACCGGAGTCAGATGAATGTTCCTTTTCCCTCTTTTGCCTGCCATTTCTCAAGGAGAAGCAGCCCACGGGATAATGCGCTCCCACCACCAGTTTCCTCATCCCCAAACTCAAGTGCCTGAGAGTGAAACTTCATGAAAAGTTAATGCCAGCAACAAATTCGGGCTGACAAGTTGTCAATAATCACGCCTGCAACGTGCTGGATGGCTTTCAGGCAATAAAGAAGCAGATGCNCGCGGGGGGGTGGGGGGTGGGGGGGTGGAGGATGCAGGCAACCGCCCAGTGCACAGTTTTCCAGGTTTGCCCCCCCCACCAAGCGGTGCTCTGCCCTCCAACTGGGGAATGCGTTCCTTGCGGGACTGCAGGGCGCCTACCAGCCAGCTCTAGCCCTTGCTCTCTTTCTTCCTGTTGCTCACACAGGCTGCTCCCGGGGAAGCCTCTCTCTACACTTTCCTCCACTTAACCCTTCTGGGTGCGTGTGTCTGTGGTCTCGTGTGCCCTTGATTTACAGTCGTGTTACTGGAGTTTTCTTTTGTTTGAAATGCTGGGCCCGCAAGACCTTGGCATGTGTTGGACGTCTAGTTACTTCTGCATGCCTGTCTGTATCCTGAGACACAGAAAATTATTAGGAATTGATGCTCAAGATAAATAATAGTGATATTTTTACCTGTGGATGCATTGGAAGAATGTGTGCGTATTAAGTCATTTGAGAACTTAAGATAGATCTGAAAAAGATCTTTCAAAGTCTTTATATGTTATCATCTCTATAAACATCCTCCCCACCCAACACAGACACACATTCACAAAATTGATGATTTTTTTTAACATTTTGGACTCTGTGTTTTAAATTTAGAAGCAACTTTAAACACATACATTGATCTAAACATGAACTTTCTGTGTAAGATATGATTTCTTGTGAGGTTTACAAATCCAGTTACCTAATCGTAAGATTTCAGATTAAATTATCAGTCACAGCCCTTCTAGAAGGTTGATTTAGCTACAAAAGTTTGGGTTCACAATTTAATTCATTGTTCTTCTTTCTCCAACTTTAGTTTAAATTTCTTTATTAAACACAACACAGCACTTGAATTAAGGGTCTTCTTGTTAAACTGGGGGCTTTTCTCATTTCCCTGAACTCTATAAATGAACTGCATTGTCACATAATCAATAGGAAAAACTCAGCTGTCACAGGTCCTAAGCAACCCCTTACCACAGAAATAACACGATCTGGCATTTCTGAGTTTGAAAAATGTGTTGTTTGGATGACATGAGACCAAAACTACTACCCAGACAGCATAAATGTTGTAGTCTCTATGAATGGCTGAGGACCAATTTGCGGAGACCAAGGAGATATGAGAATAGGCTTCTCTCCTGGTTAGAGATCAAATGCTCCCTTTTTTCTTCCATCAACAGGAAGTCTGAGTATTGGGATCTAGGATTTGAGGCTATTTTTAAATTCACCTAAGTTTGTTTGCTCTTCTAGAGTTCATAACAGAATTTGAGACTAGGTGTTTTTCTCCCCAAACTTATGAGCAATTCAGATTTGGATTTTGGAGTTAAAATCTGAAACTAAATGTCCAACGGTTTCAAAACCTATCCTTTGAAGTCCTGGATCCTTCCCATCAATGTGATTGGGAGATCTGCAGTATATAAATCCTTCGGCTCAAAAGTAACCGAACGGCATCCCATTGTAAGTAGGAGGAACCCATAAATCTCTGGCAAGATGTTTCTCTGCCTCAGTGTCACTGTCTTTTGCTGCACTCCCAGCCTTCTCCACGATCTGCTACCTACAAATGCTGCCATGAGGAAGATACAACCCTTCCTTACGCGTATCCTCTCCCTTCAACTGACACCTACTACTCCGGACTTGTAACTCAATGACTTGTTTCACCTTGGGTTTTTTTTTTTTTTTTTTTTTTTAAGTGGTACTGGGCAGCCCTACTGTGGAATCTATCCTACTTGGTAGATTAGATTACGTGATAAACATGTTAATTCATCTCAGGAAGAACCTTGCTAGGAAGCCTCCTGACCGTGTGGTACCACAAATCATTGACACACCAAAGGTGAAAGGTATTCTGAGTCACGAATTTGTTCTGTCAGCAAGCTGATGTAGTAAATATTAGTTATCCTTAGCCTGCCTGGACCCATCTATATGAAGAAAAGTCCTAGAGGGGATCAAACAGCAGCAAGCTAGGTGAGACAAATTCAGTTTACAATGTCAAAGCATAGATACGTAAAACTCTTTCCTAAAACTAAAGCTGTTGGAGCCTCCATTTCCCACATCTACCATCATCACTAAGATCTTTGGGATAAACTGAGAAACACCACTTCTAATTAGTTCATTTGTCATCAGAGAACCACTGCATCCAGCCAGGTATTTTGCTCCTATTCAACTCTAGAAGAAAACGGGACAACATGTGCTGTTATAAAAAGCTCAGCATTCAGTGCCAACATTCCAAACTGACCGCATTTTACAAGATCTCAGAAGCCCCCAACTCATTCAGACTATGTCTTGGCAACCTTGCTCTAGCCCCAAACAGGACTGTAACACAGCAGAGTTTATCCATCATCATAGTTCACAGGCTTCTCCATAGCTGCGAGTTGACATTTGGAACTCATGTCACGCAGAAGGGGTGAAAACCCCTCTAGGAACCGAGTCACTGATTTCCAAAGTAAATGCCATAGGTGGTTGGGAGGAGGGGTAGCAGGGGACTAGGTACGGGGTCACTGTGAGTGACCTAGCTGATGTCCATCAAAGGCAAGTAACTGATGAAAAGAGTTCTCTCCTGGGATACTTGAGTGTCTGAATTTACCTTATTATAATTGCAGGAAATGACTGATCTCATCCCAGTCCTAGACACTGAAGAGTCTTTCTTATTTACGTATTTATTCATTTATTTATTTATGAAATATGGCACTTTAAACTATCTTGTCCTTGATTCCCAAGACATAAACCACATGAGGTCAGTATCACCAATTGGAGAATTTGCCTCAATTGTTAACCACACAGTGCGGAGATATGATAACACTGGATATGGGAGCTGTACTGGACAACCCCAGCGTATATGGCTGTAAAATTCTAAGTTGTTCATTTTTGTCTATACTTGCATACCCTCCCCCCCCCAAAAAAAAACATGCACAGGAAATATTTCTTCCCTTCCTCTCTGCAATCTAAACTTAAGAGTACACAAACCATAAGCTGGAGGTAACTGCTTCTTTGCAGTGCTATTTATGAAACACTTATCTTTTTTTTTCTCCCTAGGCACCCTCCCCAAGGGACTGAGCAGTGCACTCTGCTGCTACTCGACTAGGTCCCAGAGAAAAGGTGGGGGTCACCAGAGCATCTTTACCACTGCAGCGCTCTTGCCGCCAGCACCTGCTTTCTCACCAGTTCACCAAGCTCCCTCTCGGCTTCATTTCACAAACATTCTGGGTCTCCATTTATCTGTTAAAATGGCCCAGGGTGTTTGCCAGGAGTATTGTGCCACCATCGCTGGCACATTTTGTCTGTCATTACACAAAGCATTCTAAAAAGCTATTTCCAACCCTGAAAATATACTCTTACTACAGAAGTCATTACATTAGCATAACAAGCACCAAGTTCCAAGATGGTAATTTGGTTATAGATCCGAAATCCTTCCTGTTCCATCAGCTAGATGTTGCGGGATGCTGTGACGGTGCTGCCACCACAGTCTGGATCAGCGGACCCCCCCCCCAAGGAAGTTCTGCTGGGGTAAACGGTTTGTCCTTAGGAACTTAGACTAGGATGGAAGTTTCAAGTTTCACCTGCCCAAGTTGGGACATTTCTTAAAGAACCAAGATGCCTCTCTTTTCTTTTTTTTCTTCCTCTTTCAGTACACTTCTTTGACCGAGAAAATATGCCTTAAATGATATTCTTCCACAGGTGTCTCATTGGACATAGACAAATATCAGGATTTCACTTGTAGGCAATACAAACACTTTTTGGTTCTTTTGTTGGGGGTGGGGTTTGGGAAATTCAACCGCAGTCTGCCCTGCCAGTTGTGGGGGTGCAGATTATTAGCTGCCACTCTGCTGAGGCCCGGATGGTGTTGGTGGTGGTAAGGGTCAGCAGGGTTGAGATGTATTCAAATGTTAATTTACACCTGAAAAGACTGGCAGTCACCCACATGGGGGGGGGGGGTGACTGGAGTTTCTCAGGAATCCTGGCCTTGAGTCTTTCCTTGGGAAAGATGAAAGTTGAAATGGAGGAGAAATGCAGCCTAAAAGTTATGGGAGCAGCAAGAAGGGAGGGAGCAGGGACAGCCTTGGTAAGTTAAAGGAAGTTTATGTCGCCACCAGTTGTAAACCTATTTTCAACGTTCCCTTTCCGGTGTAGTTTTAAGGTACAACAGAGAGGTGGTAATTTCCTCTTTCCTACATGTTTGGAGATCGTCTATTGAATCCAAAAATATTTATGTGGAAGTAAGAATGAGGAATTAGCCTTATTTTTTTTTCTGCCATTGGGATGGGTTTCCTTGTTTTGCATAGTGTTTCTGTTTAACAACTGTTACCTACCCTGCTTGGTGGACTCCCGGAGTACCTCAGGAATAACTAAGAAAGAAAAACCTTCTACATTCCAACACTGCCTCTAACCTCAAACATCGTAAAGGGTTCATTCAAGACCCCAGGACCACAGTGAGGCATTAATTAGGCTGATGAAATCCATCGAAATGTATGAATTCAGCATAATCAAGTTTCTACCACAGACTATCGTTAAGGAATACGTGAGCAGCTGGGAGAATAGAAAGTACTGTTAGAGTTAAGTC
Source organism: Ursus maritimus (assembly GCF_017311325.1). Lineage (NCBI taxonomy): Eukaryota > Metazoa > Chordata > Mammalia > Carnivora > Ursidae > Ursus > Ursus maritimus. The sequence continues at coordinate 81,446,283 of NW_024426552.1, forward strand.
ATGCATGTAATTGAGTATATTTAACATAACCATTTTAATGATCAGTGATTAAAAGTGCATCTTACTTAAATGGTATATCCTCTGCAATTTGTTCATATCAACTCGATAATATTCTCAAAAGGAAAAAGTAAGGATACAAATTTCTAAACAAGATCTTTTTTTGAGTTTGGGGGGGGGGGAAGCAGGAAGGTGCACTGAAAGGGGGAAAAAAGCAGCTTTTGCGTGCAAACAGCTCCACCAGTGTGATATAAATTAATCACTGTTTTAGGCATCTCTCAGTTCAAGTATTAGGAATACATAACAAGTGATTTTCTTTCGTTCCCTCAAAAAGAATGTATTTCATTAAAGATGCTTTCTTAGTCCAACAAGATTATTTTTAAAATCTCAAATCCTGTTGATTTTAAGAACTTTTCTTAGGAACCTGGGAAGTTCACCTTTCCGATTCTTTTTCCAACCTGTAGGGCTGGCTTGTCTTAGTGGAACTTGCCTTTGTGAAGACAGCATCGGGAAGAAGAAAGACAGCCTCACAAGGAGAGACATGCCCCCTGGACATGGCAGTCTAGGGCCACAGACAGAAGCCCTCACAGGGAAATTAGCTGTTTGGATCTGCTAGGGGCCCGACCAAGAGCCCACGCGTTTAGAGGCAGACGCGGCTGTGCTCTATTCACTTGGACCTGGCCGGATAAATGAGGTCATTGTGGAGCCGTGCGTAAGCCAGCCCAACTCTTTTTGTTGTAGTTTCTCAGCCTCTGTGCGCGCAAACCACGCAAATTACCGATTATCCAGCAAAGAGGTGGCCCTAGATCTACTGGTAGAAGTGTGCAGTCCTACAATATTTACACATCTACGCAGGCATTATAAAAGTGAGGGTTTAAGAGAAGGCTGCAGTTGGCCCACTTCCCAAAAGTTGCCACCCGGGGCTCTTTTTATCTCCTTTCACCCCTGCCCCCATCCTACAGAGAGACCAACCTATTCCCCGCCTAAAATAGGATTTGAAGAATAGCACATCTTGAATGCCTGGGTGTTGCACCATAACTTTTACCAACCTAAGAGGGAGAAAGGAAGGCACAACCGCATAAAAGTGTATTGGAACATACTATCTGCCTGCTGCTAACAAAACAAAAATATTTTAAGGGGAAATTCATTTTGAAGCCTTCCTTTCACCCAGAAGCATGTCTTCCTCGGCTTGGAGGGACAGCTCTTGGGAAATCAGGTCTCTCAAGAAGCTCCCCCACCCCCAATGTATAGTCTATAAATACAGTGGAATAGTCATGCCAGGGGTAGTCAGTGCAAGAGAATCTGGAGTCTTGAAAGCATCTTTTTCTCCTGGCTATGGTGGCACTTAAATGATAATGCGGGCAATGGAGCTAGGAGATTTATATCTTTTGGAAAGTAGGGCGAGCCAGATGGTAATAGCGTCATTAACACACAAACTTGGGATGTGCAAGTGAAGCTTGAAATTGGGAAAGAGATCGGGAGAACAAAGGGGGCTGCTGTTGAAAGGCTACCCCTCTTCTGCCGGCCAAAGCTAAGAGCCTCTTGGTAGTGGGGTCTGCTCCTGCCCAGAGCTGGATAATAAACGACAGCTTTCCCCCTCCCCTGTTGTGACTTAGAAAACACCGAGAAAACTTTTGCAATAGGCAAATGTGGCACTTATTTATGTGTAACCCTTTGTAGTCTGAAGTGACAGGAATGGGTCTTTAATTCAACTGCACTCCCACCCTCCACCCCCTACCCTAGTTTGATAAGCTCTTGCAATTGTTGACATTATTTTATGAAATCAAAGTGCCGCTTGTTGCACGTTTCAGACAAAAGTTCCTTTTCCTCCCCTTATGTAAGCATTCTAAGTAAATATTAAAGGTTGAACAGCACCACCTTTTCCATTTTGGTGATGGGGGTTGGTGCAAAGGTGTTGGGGGGGTGGTCAACTCCGGAGTTTTACTTTGGAAAGTCTTAACATTTAAGGTAAACTCCCACTTGTCCCAACAGATGTAACTCACAGAGAACAGAGAAGGCATTAAGACAAGATTAACAATGGCATTAATAGTAATAATGCATGTTTATAATAAACACCCACACAAACATTTATAAACAGGGCAGTCTGGAACTAAAGAAAACAAAATTAATATCTTTGTTCTCCTTTTTATTAACTCAATTTATATATGCGTGTATATATCATATATATATATATATATATATATATATATGGCTTCTGGGAAGAGAGCAAAAGTAGCGGTCATTAAGTATTGAATGGCTTGAGTGATGCCTGTTAGCGACTAAAAGTTGACGACGTCTAAACTAAAATTGAGCGTTCTTCTTTTTCTTCTTAAAAAAAAAATACTAGAGCTCTTTAAAAGCCCGGAGGACTTACCCTCAAGGCATTATTCAGAGAAAAACTGAGACTGGCCGTTCGTCACAGGCAATTGTAAAGGGTTTCAAAGGGCCGATCAAACGATCGCCAGAGTAATCTACATTCAAGTCCGGATGGTGGTGTTACGGCACACACCTGCGGGGTGTTTGCTGTCCGTGCCCCTCGCCGAGCTACAAATCATCATTAAAGCGAGCTGCTTAAGCTTCTTCCCAGCTTCTAGACAAGAGTTACTTGGGACAGTTCACTTTGATATTGCTACAGCTCGCAATTGACAAGCAAGCTATTTTGGAGCTCGAGCCCGAGCCCACACCCCAGTGAGCGACGCAAAGTCAGGAGGGTGGCGTGGTGGCGATGGGGGGAGGTGAGCAATTGTAAAAGTCTGTTTCTCCAATTTCCTGAGCAGAATCACCGCAAGAATGTATAGGAATCCAGGTTAGAAGCAGCTGAAACCCGCCTCGAGTTTTCTGCTCAGGGCTCTTCCAAAACTTCTTCACTGTCTTGCCACAACTTTGAGCCGACTCAGACTCCAGTCACCATCTCACGACCTCAGTTTCTCTCCTCTCTCTTACATACACACCCTGGGGCCAGCACACTCCCTCGAGTGCAGGATCACATTTTTCTCGACCAGGACCGGGATCTAGTTTGAAACTTTCACTTTTGGTTTATTCGTTTGGGATTATATGCCCCCTTTCAATGCCGACCGGCCCTCGCTGCCCTAACTTTGAGAGACAGGAAAAAAAAAAAAAAATCTGGAGTTGGGTAAAAAGAAAGGGACGTAGGGGTCGGACAGCTGGAGGCGGGGGAACGGGAGGAATGTCGGTTTCTGTCTGCTGCCTCCCTGGGTGTCTGCAAGCCCTCGGCAATCCGTGTGCTCCCCACTTGGGGGGCGGGGGGGGGGAATAACCGGCTGCCGGTGATGCAAGATCAACACTCGGAATGAATGTATCAATAGACCAATTTTCTGCTCCCACCGCGAGCTTTTTCATTTCAACCCAGAGTAGAGGCGTCTGCGCTGCGCAAGACGCAACAGCACGGTAGCGTCCGGAAAAAGAGGGCGCTAGATGCGGGAGGCGCGAATATGGAAATTAACTCATTAGGAAGGGGTGTGGTTACCGCGTAGCCCCCTCCTCCATCCCTTCCTTTCTCCCTTGCTGCCACCGTCCCAGCTTGCTAAATATGAGATTACAAACAAACAAATAAAGCAGAAGCTGACTACGCAGCCCCAGATCAAACACGCTCCAGATAATTCGCTTCTCTCAGCGCTGCGGCCAGACCTGCCGCGCAGCGCGGGCCCCAACGCCCGCCAGTAGCTTCAGTTTCCCCTCCTTGCCAGCTTCCGCGCCTCTGAAAGCCAGGGCCCGCCGCGGCGTTTCGAAGGCACAGCACGTGGCCCTGACGCCCGGTTTGGTAAACGTTTTAAAACATCAGACGAACGCTTCCACCAATATGGTAACCCTCTGAGGGCCTCTGCTGATTTCAGAGGTCCTCTTCTAGAAGGTGCCAGGAGGGGAGGATGGTGGTGGTCTCTTTGGGTGAAAAAGCCCAAACTAGGAAGTAGTGTCCCAGAGTGCCTGGCAGGGAGCTTTTCCCGTGGCGCGGCACCCCGAGTGCGGGGAAGGGTAGGGCGTTGACGAGTAGACCGGTTGGAGCCAGGGGTGAACACCGGGGTCGATCTGAGCGTTAAAGACCCGGGTTGAGATATCATTAACCAGAGACCAGGTGCCCAAGATTGAGAGCGAGGGGGTTAGAAAATCTAGGATGCTTGATTTTGTGTCCAAATAAAACGTTTGGATGGGGGGGGGCGGGACATAAGAAAGAAACAAGACTCAAAACCTCTCTCCTCCCCCTCCCGGCCATCCTGCCTCCAAGTCCTCAAAGCTTGTCTCTGAGGAGGGCTGGAGAGAGGAAAATTGTACTTTTATGGTTTTTCTTCCTGAGTGGCCCGCCTCCCCGGCCCTGCTCCCTGCCCAGCGCTCCCCCAGCTGCGGGCTCCTTGGAGGAAGGCCGCCCAGTCCCCTCGTCTCCCGCTGCCTGCAGGCCACCGAGCCTCAAAGCCCGCATTGTCCAGCGGGGGCGGGGAGGCCAGCGGGCCCCTGGAGAAGAATAACACTGCGCCCAACTCCTGTTAGGGAAAGTTTCCTAATGCACTCCTTGTGGTAAAATACACTTTTAACGGGCGGGGGATGGGGGTGGGAATAAGTTTTGAAAATCCACTGCCTTCTCTCAATTCCTCGACTCATCCCCTTGTCACTTTTTAGGTTCTCAGAAAGGGGGAGAGTGCACTGGAAAGAAATTGGAAGGTGGCCGAAAACGTGGACAAGACTCTAGAACCGTCCATGTGATGCTTTTAAAATGCCGGTGGGAAGAGAGAAGGGGGATGTCTCCACCCAGGTCTGGGCCGAGGACAGCTGCACGGTGCGCAGGGGGTGAGGGGAGAGGGGCCCCGAGGGCGCGTGTGCAGGCGCAGCATTTCGCACCTCCTGTTTATCTTAGAAGCGAGGCGGGGACAGGGGGGAGCGAATTGTTCTGCCTCCCGACAGGCAGTGGAAGTTGAATAAAATGGAGAGGCGGGCAAACGCAAAAACAAAACCTGCTGTAGACTCGGAGTCTCTCTCCTTGACCCGAATTCCAAATGGTGGGGGGTTCTCCAGTTGCAAAAGACTCCGAAGTCTTAAGACCCCAGAGACAGCGGTCCTCCAGCGACGGCAAAAGCTGTGATAGAGAACCGTTAGAATTGAGGCTTTGGGGGCAAATGTGATTAATCTTTCATTCGAGCAGCGGGGACCCATTCCTTCCAAGCGTTGCCAGTCTGCATTTGAGGGGTCTGTAGGTTTCGTCTGCTCTTCCAGGCATTTGCAAAATAATGGCTCGTGTCCCTTGCAAAACTCTGCCTGAAACAAATATATTCCAAAACACTGCACTGGTGAATCCGTTTTAAAAATCAAATCAAAACAAAATAAGACTTTAAAAAAGCCCCAGGCAGGTACTCTCGATGTCCAACCACCGAAGTGACCGAAGGGGAGCATTACTGGTTGTGGCTCTTTGGGAGTTGCGCTAATTTGGTGTGTGGACTCAATGCCTTAATGCTAAATCGGCAATATAAAGGGCTGAAGAGCAAGCCCGATAAAAAGCTCTAATTGCTACTGGAAGATTTAGGTGGTTGCTAGGATCTGAGGACCACCATCACCACAAAAAACCTCCAATAGAGTGTTTGGGCTGTGTGTATGGGGGTGGGGGGTAGAGTTTCTACGGCGCATAGTGCCCACATCTGCTGGAACTTCCATATCTAAGCTGTTCATTTACGGGAGCCAACTTATGAAATCTCCACAATTAGATCTTCATTGTTCTTCCTCCACAACACTGTCTAGAAAGAAAAGGTCTTCTCGGTCGGGGCCAATCCAACGAAGCGTTTGACGTTATTAAATAATAAAGCGATTGTGATTTACATTGTTGTTCGGAAAAAAAGGCCAATTATCCACTGTTATGTTGCCATAAAGATCATATTAACTCGAATTAGTAATCAAACAATATGCGAGCGTTTAAAAAAGTACAGCCGAACTGGGTGACAGCTACCGCGACGTCTTCACTTTCACCAGCGAACCCACCCGCGCCGGCAGTCGGAGAGAGAGAGGCAGTCGCCGCAGACCCGAAAGGAGGGTGAGAGCAGCAAAGTGGTGATTAACGGTCTCCAGTGTTAATTATTCTCAATTAATCCCGAACAGTGCAAACCTTCCCCGGTTCTCTGGAAGTTCCCCGGTTTGGGATGCTCTGAGAATGCCGCCTTTCTGGGAGGGGTTTGTAAGAATTCCGGAAGAGGCAATCTCAATTCAAGTGTACCTGTTAGCGGAAGGATAGGGTTGTAGGTGTGTGTGCGGCTGTTGCGTGCGGGGTGTGTGCGGGAGGCTCGCTGCCTTTCCCAGAGCCTGGCGTGCACCCCGAGGCAGGTGCCTGGGGTGGGCAAGGCCCGCAGCGTCCTTACACCCCTAGTGAATCTTGCGTCTTCTCTACTCAAATCACTCTCTCTCGCCCTCTGTTATTAGGTTTATAACTCTTTGCCCACTTAAATTTGTGCAGCCAACCAAGGAAATCTAAATAGGTTTGAGTCGCCCCTTGGGTACAGAATGGAGGCTTTAATAAGAAAGATTAATTGTGGGTGTGTAACCTGCCAGAAGACGCAGCAGCTATCAAGTGGCGGCGGGCAGTGGGTCGAGGGGAGGGAGATGACTCTCTTCCTAGGCCCAGACTTTAGTAGGCGCCGCAGGCATACTTAACGCAGGCCACCCGACAACTCCTTGCAGTTACAAGCGAAGGACTCCACAGAGATGGTAAGACCCATCTCTTCCTGTGTTATTTGAGGTTTTAAAGAACTTGGCCTTTATTCGCCCTGCACACCAAATCCCCTTGCCCTGCGCCCCGCCGGACCCCGGACTCTGTCTCCACGCGCGACGTGGGAGTGGGGGGGGGGAATGCCGTGCCCTCTGCTCTGGGAGGTCTGCCTATTCCCACCCCCACCTACTGAACAATGTTTAGGTGAATGACAAAAAAGGTTTTGCTCCGAGGGCTAGAAAGTTGATATTTTGTTGCCACGATGAAAAATCTGTAAGGCTACACGATTTTGTTCTGTTGTTGTTGTTGTTGTTTTTTAAATAAGCAAACAGGGATCAATTTTCCTCCGCGCGATGCTTCAGTCCCGGCACAGAGGGAAATCAGGCAGTGGCAGGGCGGTAGGGATCTCGCCCCGCGCTGCTGCGGCGCCGGGGGAACGGTCCTCGCCGCACAGCCCTTTCCTCGCCCCTCCCTCTTTCTACTGTGTGTTCGGATCCCAGACTGTGAGTTGGCGAAGGGGGTGGGGGCGGAGAGCAATAGGAACCGGGTGGGGGTAGCGGGAAGAAGGGATTGACTAGAATAGTTTCTCTAGTAGCGTTCTCTCCTTGGACAATTCCACTCAAAACTCGAGGCACCAAGGCCTGAGTTTAAACAAACGTAAAATGAAATCTTCGGAAGGTCCAGCCCTTGCAGCAGTGGGACAGCCAAAGGGTGGTCGCATTTTTGTCCAGAGTTTTGAAACAGTCGCTGCCTTTCCTAACTCCCTTCTCTATCTCCCACCCCTCTCCCCAGTAAAACCAATTCAAAAGGGGACAGACTCCACTCCACAAGATTAATGTCCGTTCATTTGCAGGATTAACCCTCTCACGCAGCATAATAAAATACTAGAGGTCCTTTTAAATTTAAATAAATACACGAAATCCGTGCCTTCTCTCTTTTCCTGTTTAGTCTCTCTCAGGACATCAGCAAACAGCGTCCTGGAACCTAAGTCGGTCTTAGAAGAACTTTTAACACAGAGTTTTCAGATCATATGGGGGCTGTTGAAGGCATTGGCATTGGGAGAGAGTGGAGAGACCAGCTAACTTTAAATATCTATAGCTTTACATTTTGATTTGGAACTCACGATTAAAAATCTATTTGTTCCTCCCAGGGCTGAGCAGATTTCAATGTTGGTCATAGGAGCCACAAAATGTTCATTAAAGGAACCTAACCAAGGCTACTGTATGGCCACTTTGTGAACTCAGAACTATGGATGGGGGGAAAAGTATGAAAGTGTGAGTTGATGTCACGCTGGCTGTCAGTGTGTGGTCTATTGTGGAGAATGGTGCTTTTTGACTGAACAGAGGGAGCCCCCCTCCCCCCTTCCCCAGCTCTACTGCACCTGCACTGGATGAGGGAGTCCCTGCCATTCAGCCCATCGCAGATTGTTCAAACAGAAGACATCTCTGACAGCACTCAATTCATTACATTTCTTCCTGCTTTTCAAACCAACACACACACACAAAATGAGTATTGCCAGCCAGTGACAGCCAAAAAAAAAAAAAAAAAAATCTTAAAATACTTTATATGCAGCTAATTTGGAAGCTCACACAACTAACCATGAAATATTTTGTATCCTTAACTTGTAAAGCTTCTTGAAAAAAGATTACCTGATTTTTCCTATTAAAAACATACCTCCATAGTTTATATGGGGATAGTAAGTTTGTAGAAAGACACTGCAGCTTGGTGCAGGAAGTTTCAATAAGAATGAAAGCAGAAACATGCAAAAGAGAAAAGCCCTGATTTATCTTATCAAAAGGGCCGGCTTGAAAAGCATTCATAATTTATGCCGGTGAAGCAGCTTGCTAATAGAGGTGGGGTACCCAGGAGCCAGGGGCAGGCAGTTCGAGAGGCAAGAGAGGGTAGTAAGGGAGGCATCAAGGCTGAAGTGTGAGCTAAACATTTAAATCTATTTCCTAACAACGAAGTCTTCCCCCCATATGCTCAGGTTTATTTTGCCATCTTAGATTCCAAGATGTTTTTGCACCATTTCACAAAGCTGATGAGAGAGTGTTTAGAAAGCTGATGAGAGAGTGTTCGTCTAGTTTAACAGAAGTTGGGGTAAACAAACTCTCACAAGGAAAACTTGATTTTAAGATATTTTCCCTGGAGGTGGGACGAAGGGGGAAACAAAGAGAGAGAAGAAGATTTTGAGCAGGAGAAGACAGGCTTGCCACTTAGTATTTCAGACTGATTAAACTGTAATGTTATGCAATAACCCAGATTTGAACTGTTAAGTGTGATAGTCAAATCGACCTGGATGTGAGTTGATACTGAATTGACTGCATGTGAAATATTGGCTAATTCTCAGCAAATCAGTAGTCTGTTAGATCCTGGACCAATATCAAAACAAGGTCTAGTTTCCAGGACCCCTCCCATCGGTGGGCATTCAATGAATTAAATTGATTTGTAAAGAAAACTTGGGAAGTACGTCTTCTGGAAATGCTGAGGTGCTTTCGACCAACGAAAAATTCTATCCACTTTAGAGTCCGCAGACCAAATGTCTTTCCTCTTGTCTACATTTTAAATGACTCTTCCAAGGAGTATTAGGAGTTGTCTCAGCAATACTTTCTTGCTTCCAACATGACCGTAAAACGCTACACGAATTATTACGAGTGCTGGGGGATAGAGAAAATGGAAATGGCATAGCAATGGCAAGCCAGAAGCAACTGTCCTAACTGTGGCTTCCTACAGAACCAGAAAACTCTTGGAAGTCCAATTCTTAACCCACTGCTGAAACTTACGTAGGGCCAAGTAGAATAAAGCTACAGAGTACTTTGTAAAGGCTTTTGGTGTAATCTGTCCAGTGTCTCAAAGCAAAACAAGCATAAAACAAAGCAACAACAAAAAACCCCAACTCATTCGGAACTCACAACAAACTCTAGCTAGCAAATCAAATTACACAGGCACACACACATGGAAGGGTTTGCCTGTGAGCTCGGGTGGTGTGGTGATGGGTATTGCGTGTGTGACTGTCTACGTGCTTAAGACTGGCTACTCGTGTGTTTGCTTATGCTCTGGGGGACAAGAGCCTCCGCAGCCTCAAAAGCTGGGGCTGGGTAGTGGGGACGGTGACCAGCTCCACTGGCCTCGCCCTGCAAGTGTACGGATTGCCCTTTCTGGAACACTCAAACGAATCATTTCATCCCTGAGGCCCTGCAGACCCTGACGTCACGAGGTGGGGGGTGGGGGCGCAGTCCCGCTTCTGGCCTGGCCGCCAGCGATAAGAACCCTTGGGAAGAATTCACCGCTCCTTTTAATACAGTAATTATTTTTCTGCCTTCTGAGGGTGGGGGCGGCTCCTGCCCAGAATGCCGGTCTCCTTCCCTTCAAGAAGATGCCCGGGGATGGCAAGTTTGCAGGATAACTTCCTAGGCAAACCCTAAGCCAGGAAGGGAACCGACAAAGGAAGCTGGGTGGTCTGAACAAGGCTAATTTCACGTCCTGAGACCAGAAAAGGGACCCGAGTTTCTGTATTGATCTCTGGAGTCCAAAATGGGAATCTCCTGCTCTCCCTACCACCCAGTTTCAGGGACAGTAAGAAAAGTGGTAGCTATCAATTAATCTTATTTTGTGTCAGTGGCTTTGTACCCATCTTCTGCCACGTAAAGATGTCTTATCCCTATTTTACAAATGGAAAATGGATACATCCTCCATTCCTCCCTGCTCTGATCCCAGAGGGGCCCAATACTTCGGGAAGCCCAAATCGCTCCTGTAGTTTCCCCACAGACACGCCAATCCACTGCCTCTGGCTTCGGGAAGTACTAAGAGCGTGATTACTAATGCTGAGCCTTGGCACCAAACAAGGACAAACAACCTTTTAAAAGTAAAGGCCTCGGGTGAGAGGCTTGAGTCGAACAATCTCTAGTTTGGGAAGTTTGGGGCCTAGAACCATCTTTGGGGTCACGAGGTCAACATAGAGAGGACTAGGGCTGCGGTGCAGGAGGTAGAGAACTCTGGAGAAGCAAGGGCCTGAAACACCTCGGGAGACATTCCAGACTGGCGCGACACGGGACCGTCCAGGGCTGGGAGAGGAAATCGGGCCGTTTTGGCAGGGTCCGGGCGGAGAAAAGTCGAGCCCTACGCAGCACCTTCCCAGGGAGCCCCAGGGGGGCCTCGGCTAGGGCCACGGTGACGTCAGGTCCCCGGTCGGCGCTTGGCCGCCTCAGCTTCCATCTGCCCGCGCCTCCGCTGCGGCGCGCGCTGCGCCGGGCTCCCCAGGGCAGGCGGGTGGGAGGCCCGCGCGCTCCCGGCCCTGCGTCGCGCCCCGCACCGAAGCCCAGAGAGGAAGGCAAATGAGAGTTCAAAGCGCCGAAATCTTTACTGACAGTGCACACTTCATTCTGTGCACGCAGGCAGACGAGGGTAATGTAACGAACGACTCCTTGAAGCTTTTAAATCACCTGACACTTTGCAAAGTAGAGCAAGCATCTCAAGTCCAAAAGCCCAGAAGCAGCAAATATCTTTGCGTCCTGAAATGAGAGGACGTTCTATTTGCTTTGGAAGAGAAACTGAGTAGACCACTCAGGGAATCAGAAATAAAACCATTACACCAAAATATAACATAAAATCCTTCTAGACCTGCATACAGAAAGACAGCTTTCTGCCAAGGGAACTCGTGGCCTTGTCTTAGCAAGCCATCCTCCCAGAGAAGTCTCACGGTTAGAATACGAACGTCAAGTCCATTATTTCCTAAACGCTACACAGAAGCAAAACACAAAAACTGAAAACAAGAATTGTAAAACTGGACAGCACCGTGAGAAGGAACAGCAGTTACAAGTCGCCCTGGGTGATAGCAGAAGCAGGTTTCCAGGGAAGTTTTTAATAGAAAATAACTATGAGAGACAGCAAACGAATTCTCTGGTTGGGGCAATTTCTCTGTCTTTGGAACACTCCCTCCACAGCTGCTTACTCTAGAACTCCAGAGGCTGTGGTCCTCTGGATTTTATCCACATCTTCACAGTAAAGTTCAAGTGTTTCTTCCCCTTCTCCTGTCTTTAAGGGATCCACCTCATAGACGAGGTCCCTAAGGAAATCCACCCAACCATCTTCCAACTCCAGTAAAAAAAAAAAGAAAAGAAAAGAAAAGAAAAGAAAAGAAAAGAAAAAAGGCAAAGAAAATAAATCAACCCTCATCCTCAACCTCACTTGTAGCTGTCCAAAGCAGTTTTTGCTCTGAAAGCAAGAAAAGGCAGCATTAAAAAAAAGTGAGATGCAAATTATTTTAAGGCAATAATGGGAGGGGGGAGGTGGAAAGTGTTGGAGAAGTGTTAATTCAAGTCTCTGCTTAAAGCTCATGGCGAAGGAAACTCCTTCCATAAAGCAAAATATGAGGAACTGTTTTGCAAAATTCTCCAAGGGCAAGAAATAAAGGGGGGAGGATATAAAAAGCTCTCTTCATTACAATAAAATAAACAAACAAACAAACAAACAAATAAATAAATAAGCAAGCAGTGCCAACAAGCAGGCGATCAAACCACAGTCCAACTTCAATCTCAAAGCAGTTAGCTATAAACTGTTAGCAGTTGAAAAGTAAACCTGTGCACACAAAGGCGCTGTTTAAATTTCTTCTTGTAAGGGTTCTAAATGAAGACCCAATCACTATGCAGTTAAGCGGTATTTCTTGTCCCCCTGAGGCGCTGATCAGTTCTTTTTAATGTGAGAAAACTGGCGGCTCAAAACCCGTCAATGGAGCTCCCACAACAAAAGTTCTGAAAAGCTGAATGAATTGGGTTTGTAATTACTGCATCCCGTCCCCCCACCCCTTGCAGCTTATCTCTTATTCATTCACCTTATATTATTGTCAAGGAATCTTACTCTCAAAATCGTTCCCTTACCATTTTACCCAGGGCCACGGAGGAATTTATGACAGAGCAGAAATGAACACTTGCCTGGCCCCCCCCCGCACCCCACTACACCTGGAAATGTTCAAACCAATAGGTGGGGAGGGAAGGAGGGACTATCTTGTACCCCAATTTACTCTGAGACTACTAGAACTCAGAGGACTCAGCCTATGGAGCCTTCCATTTTAAAACCCAAATTTTATTGGCAAACAGCAAAGTGTGCCCTTTCTAAATTCAGAACCTGCCTGAGTCTCTGAAATCCTGCGACATCTCCACTTAGAAAAGGCAAAGGTTATAAATAAATCCCCACCCCTCTCTCCCCAAACTGCAAGGCCCTAAAAGACCTTTCCAGACATGATGTAGAATCTAGGGTAACTTATTACATTCTTGTGTTTTTTTTTTTTTTTTCTTTTAAAACAAAGCCAGTAAATGAAATAGGAAAAGAAACTATAATCCCCCCAACTCTCAGCCCAGGAAAAGGTTTTATGAAAAAGTCATGCCAGGGCTCTGTGTGTATTTCAATCCAAGGCATGGCTGATGGAGAAGATTCTCCTGAGATTTCCTACTGTAAGAATGTGTCGGTTCTAGAAATAAGTACAGCTATTACAACCAAATCTACTAGCAGACTAAATAATTAATTGAAGCGTTGCTCTTTGACCCTGGAAAAGTCCAGTAGGGACACGTTTATAGTAATAATACCTCCGAATGAGCCCTTGTCAAATATTCATTTAGTGGTTAATGTGAGCCATTTTCCCCTGGGACCGTCTGTAATACCAGCTTCCCAGCATTGGCAAGAAACCTTGCTAACCTACTACAGCTCAGCAAAATATTTTAACGCTCTTTATTTAAAGTAGGGGGCGGGGGTGCGGGGAAAGAAAAAATTGCAGAGGGAACAAACTATAATCTCATCCTTCTACACATTTCCATTCCATGTATAAGGTTAACAAAACATTAAATTCACCCCCTTTGACTGGAAATTGAATGGTTTTAGTGAACAGAATAATAGCCAAAGGAAGGAACGGAGCAGTCAACTAACTTCAGCACTGAGAGATAACCATCTCTGGGCAAGTTTATGGGTTTACCCCCCCTTCTTGGAAATCATATTATAATTAAAATATTGTAAGTTCAATATTAATCTAGTCATAAAACTACACAACCTGGGGAATCATTTAACCCCATCAAATAAAGGATAAAACATATGACATTTTCCTCAAATGCAGTTTATCAAAAGAATTTATATTTGCGAGCAAAATAATTTGTCTTTCATTTAGGTAGGAGATATGGAAGGATAGGAGGGAAATGGGAGTTCTCTTGTTTTAGGCAGACAGTGACAATCACTCAAAACTAGTTCAACTTCCTAAAATTGCTCTCTTCCCTCTTGCAAAATATTTGAACTTGAGCATTTTGCCAAAAAGTTGTTGCTTTTTTTAGTCTGATCCTGTGGGCTCTTTTCTTTTCTTTTCTTTTCTTTTCTTTTCTTTTCTTTTCTTTTCTTTTCTTTTCTTTTCTTTTCTTTTCAAGGGAGCCTAATGCAGTGCAATTACTCTAAACCCTATACATATTTCTAACATATCTCTTTATTTTTTTCAAATATATACACTCCATATAGTTGATTGGCTCAAATTCCGGGAATATCCTCCCCACCCCCCAGCAAGATCATTTGGATCTTTATTCAAAGTTTCTTTTATTCGTATGTGTGAGCAAGAACTGGCGAATGTGCTCATTACCACGTGAATAATCCGTATATGCATTACAATGGCTGGCCAGGCCGGGGGAAATTCTTTTAGAGTCTCTGCATTAATTAGGGGGGGAAATGCCTCGCTTAGATTTGGGAACTGGCATAATAATTGTCCTTTACCCTAAAATGAAATTTTAAAAAAGAAATAAATGAAAACCAATACACACCGAAAACAAAACAATCCACATGAAATAAAAATACAGAAAATATGAGGATATCTCCAGCTGAGCCCAGAACTAACATCAGCAACACCACGAGAAAGAAAGACTTTCTTGGAAAACGAGAAAGTGCAAACCAATGGGTTGAGCTAACTTAGTGGCTGCAGCCGGCATTCTACTCAAGAGTGGAAGGCGCTGCCGGATTCCAACTTCTCCAAAGTTGTAGCAAGTTGACACAACAAGCCCTTGAAATTGCGGGTAGCAGCCCACGCTCCTAAGAATGCCTGACTCGTGGTTCCTGGTCCCCTTTGCTGGGGGCAGTTGAGCGAGGTAAGCAGCAAATAAGGAAGAAAAGTCCCTGAGTCGGTCTTACAGATTCTCCGGCTGCGCCAAAGCGCGGGTCGGTCGTGATGTAGACACATCGCTAATTCAAAGGCCATGGCGATTCCCCAACTTTTCCGCTCCCACTGAGGACAACTATAGTCTTTCTTTACCTTTCCTAGGGCAAAAGAAAACAACAAATCCAATCTTGTTTCCCCACCCCTTTCCCCTCCCCCTACTTCTCTACTACTGTAGTAAAACATGGTTAACAGATCAAAAGCATAATCATCTCCAAATGTGATTAGACCGGACAAAGTAAAATATCTACCTCAGAGTTGATTGTTTTCTTCTTTAATATGGCTGTTGCCTGGCTTCTCTTTTGCTTGTTATCAGCTGCAGAGATATCCGATTTGTGACTACAGGCTTGGACCCGCGCTGCCAATTTAAGAAATGGAATTCGTGGAGGGAGAGAGAGGAAAAAAGAAAATAAATAATAATAATAAAAAAATAGCCGTGATAAGACGGGGGCTTTTGTAAGACGTTCTTTGCTTTCCCTTGCCCCTAAACAGGAAAATGTAGAGGAGAAAGTTTATGAAGTCAAGGAACAAAGAAAGCAAACCACTTGTTTCCTCTCAAACAATAGCAGGGCTGAAGTAATCCAAACACCCACCCAGCAGATGAGCACTTTGCATGTCTAGTTTGCAATTATTCCGATACAAGAAGCATCATTTTCCCTTATAACCAGGTTTCCAAAGGGCCATTGTGCATTGAGGAAAACGAAAACAAAACCAGCCAACCTGGTTCTGATTTGGCTCAATACCCCATCTGCTGAGCTACATGAAAATTTTCAGAATTGACTCCTTCTTTCTGGCAACAAGTGGCATAAATCAGTTTTAAGTATAAGTCCCCATCATGCTTATTCATGCTGCTTAGAAAAGGAGGGGGTGGATTTACAATATATGTCTCTAGTTTCTATTTTAGAAATGACATAAGCATTTCAATTTTTTGAGAGTACTTATTCAATTAATCATTCAGACATTTGTTGCAATTAACATTAGCACATGCTACTGGACTAGAATATCAAGGTTTTAGGTATTTTGCTTTCTTGGCCGAGCACAGTATATACCCCGAGGAGTTATGTATAATCAGTGTTATCCAAATAAATGAAAGACTCAAGCATAATTTCAGTGTCCATATTTCAAAAATTTATTTATCTCAAACTGTGCATAATGGAGTAAAAACTTAAGTTGAAAATGTACCTGTTATAAGGATGGTATTAGTTCAAATATATACACGGATTCTCGGCAGACTGATTCAAATAATACAGAGCCGAATCTTTAAAATACAACTACGGAAAATAAAGGGGGGGAAAAACCTTAAAATATCACAATAAATTTACAGAAATATTACAAACCATAAGAAAATATTTCAAACACAGTAATTTCATGTTGTTGTTGTTTTTTATCTGAACAAAATGGAAAGCTGGGAAACAAAAGCTATTATAAATTACCAACGATGTCAACCTGTATGGCCATTTTTGCTTTTAACAGTAAGTTAAAAAAAAATTTAGTACAATCTAAAACTTTTGCCCCTTTAAAGAAGACCACGGAGATGGTTTTGCCAGTACTTATTCTAATTTTTTCCTTTTGTACAATTTTTAAACAATTAAAATGTCCAAATCTGAATAATTTTCTTCTTTCCACGTTTGCAACTGTCCTAAATTTCAGCTGCAGAATCAAAATTCAGCAAGAAGCCTCTCCTTGAAAAATATTGGCAAATTCTCAGCTTATAAACAATGGACATTTTGATTGCCATGTTTATCTCGATAAATACTGTACAAAAGTTGCTTGCAAATATTAAAACATTTTTTTCGTCGCTTGGAGACTAGCTCTAAATATTATTGGTAAAGACTTTTGCAAACTTTCTGCAAAGCTCCTACCGTATCACTAGAACTTTTAAAAAGTTTTGCGTAGTTTTCTTTCCTCCAGATCTATACAAGGTCCATTCCCTCGCCCTCCCCACCCCACCCCCCTGGTTTTCTCTGTACAAAAATAGTCCCCCAAAAAGAAGTCCAGGATCTCTCATAAAAGTTTTCTCGTCGGCATCGCGGTTTTTGCGTGAGTGTGGATGGGATTGGTGTTCTCTTTTGCAGCTGTCATTTGCTGCGGGTGATGACTTTTTTTTTCTTTTTTCTTTCTTTCTTTCTTTTTTTTTTTTTTTTTTGAGCGTACCGGGTTTTTCTCCATGCTGTTTCTTACTCTCCTCCCATTTCCCTCGTTTTTCTTTGAAAATTTCTCCCCCCCTCTAGTTCACTGACCGGCCCTCACATGTGAGAGAGGGGCAGTGTGCCGTTAATGGCCGTGCCGGGCACCGGGCCGCTCTGGTAGTGCTGGGACATGTGAAGTCTGCTGGGGGCAGCGGGCTCCGGCACCTCGGCGCCGGGGAGGTACATGCTGATCATGTCCCGGAGGTCCCCGGCCTGGCAGGGCGCCCTGGAGTGGGAGGAAGAGGTAACCACGGGGGGGCTGGAGCTGGCCTCGGACTTGACCACCGAGCCCATGGAGCCAAGCGCCATGCCAGGGGTGCCCTGCTGCGAGTAGGACATGCTGTAGGTGGGCGAGCCGTTCATGTAGGTCTGCGAGCTGGTCATGGAGTTGTACTGCAGTGCGCTCACGTCGTAGCGGTGCATGGGCTGCATCTGCGCCGCTCCGTGCGCGTTGAGGCCCGGGTGCTGCGGGTAGCCCAGCTGGTCCTGCATCATGCTGTAGCTACCGTTGCTCCAGCCGTTCATGTGCGCGTAGCTGTCCATGCGCTGGTTCACGCCCGCGCCGAGGCCGGCGCCCACCCCGACCCCGCTCGCCATGCTGTTGCCGCCCGGGGCCAGCAGCCCGCCGGGCAGCGTGTACTTATCCTTCTTCATAAGCGTCTTGGTTTTCCGCCGGGGCCGGTATTTATAATCCGGGTGCTCCTTCATGTGCAGCGCTCGCAGCCGCTTGGCCTCGTCGATGAACGGCCGCTTCTCCGTCTCCGACAAAAGTTTCCACTCCGCGCCCAGGCGCTTGCTGATCTCCGAGTTGTGCATCTTGGGATTCTCCTGGGCCATCTTGCGCCGCTGCCCGCGAGACCACACCATGAAGGCGTTCATGGGCCGCTTGACGCGGTCCGGGCTGTTCTTCTGGTTGCCTCCCGCCGCCGCCGCGGTGGAGTTGCCGCCGCCGCCGCCGCCGCCGCCCCCCGAAGTTTGCTGCGGGCCCGGCGGCTTCAGCTCCGTCTCCATCATGTTGTACATGCGGGCGCTGTGCGCGGGCCCGGCCCGCCGGCGGCCGCCGACCCTCGGCCCTGCCGGGACTTTGGGGGGCCCGCGGGCGGGGGGAGAGGAGGAGGGGAGGCGGGCGGGGGTGTCGAGAGCGCAGGGCTCCGCGAGAAAAATCAGGCGAAGAATAATTTGGGGGAAGAAAAGAGAGAGAGAAGCAAACTGGAATCAGGATAAAAAAAAGCGCTTCCCTCCTCTTCTGGCCGATCCTGCCGCCGCCGATGATTGTTATTATTATTTTTTGGAAAGGCTTAAGCCTGGGGCTCAAACTTCTCTCCCTTTCTTTCTCTCTCCTCTTCTTTCTCTCAGTCCTAGTCTTAAAGAGGCAGCAAACTACTTTCCCCCTTTTGCAAACACTCTCTTCTCTGCCTTGACAACTCCTGATACTTTTTTGAACAAGTTAATAGACAACCATCCATGTGATGGGGGCTGTCAGGGAATAAATGGGTTTCGAGCGACCAATCAGCGCGCGGCGGCTCCTCCACTCGAGCCCAGCCTCGCCGCCGGGTTTTGCATGAAAGGGGGCGGGGTCTGCCGCGCCGCAGGCCGCGCGGGGGAGGCAGGGGGAGGCAGGGGGAGGAGGGGGAAGGAGGGAGGGGGAGGCGGCTCCCACAGCCAGCCTGCCAGCCACTGAGAAACCTTTGTATCCCCTCTCGCAGCAACAGGTCACACCACACGCCTTTTCGAAGGAAGTGGGTAAACAGCACTAAGACTATGATTTTTTTCTTCTTCAAACTTAATATTGATTTACTTTTTTTGGTGCGGGCCGCTGAGTTGAGGAAGGGGCGCGAGAAGCCGCTAAGGTGGTGGGGTGGGGCAGGGCAGAGTGGGTGGTTCAGGGCGACTGTCCTACTAGTATTTCAGGAAACAGGCGGTGCAGGAGTTGGTGTGTCATTGTTCTCCCGCTCCTCCGCACGCTTCTCCCCAACTCCAGCCTCTCCGGTGCTTCTCCCTAACCTCTCTCTTCCCCTCGCCCCTCTTCCTCCACAGGTGCCGGCACTGGCTCACCCCTTTCTCACACTGTCCCGACAAGAAGTTGGGAGACGGAAAGCTCTGTCCTCAAAACCCTCCTTGCTGCCACGCAGTTTGCTGTTTTAAGCATAAATCCTGCTTGGAATGACTCTGCGGCCGACTCTACCCTTAAGGGGAGGCCAGGCCTGGGGAAGCTGCGGCAAGCAGGCTCTTCCCTGCCCAGCTCATCTCCGGCCAGGACACTACAGCTTGTCCCCTTACCCCCAGCCACATCGCCCACCATCTTTCTCCATT
>NW_024426552.1:81465667-81543057 GCF_017311325.1 Ursus maritimus
TTTTTTTTTTTTTTTTTGAGCGTACCGGGTTTTTCTCCATGCTGTTTCTTACTCTCCTCCCATTTCCCTCGTTTTTCTTTGAAAATTTCTCCCCCCCTCTAGTTCACTGACCGGCCCTCACATGTGAGAGAGGGGCAGTGTGCCGTTAATGGCCGTGCCGGGCACCGGGCCGCTCTGGTAGTGCTGGGACATGTGAAGTCTGCTGGGGGCAGCGGGCTCCGGCACCTCGGCGCCGGGGAGGTACATGCTGATCATGTCCCGGAGGTCCCCGGCCTGGCAGGGCGCCCTGGAGTGGGAGGAAGAGGTAACCACGGGGGGGCTGGAGCTGGCCTCGGACTTGACCACCGAGCCCATGGAGCCAAGCGCCATGCCAGGGGTGCCCTGCTGCGAGTAGGACATGCTGTAGGTGGGCGAGCCGTTCATGTAGGTCTGCGAGCTGGTCATGGAGTTGTACTGCAGTGCGCTCACGTCGTAGCGGTGCATGGGCTGCATCTGCGCCGCTCCGTGCGCGTTGAGGCCCGGGTGCTGCGGGTAGCCCAGCTGGTCCTGCATCATGCTGTAGCTACCGTTGCTCCAGCCGTTCATGTGCGCGTAGCTGTCCATGCGCTGGTTCACGCCCGCGCCGAGGCCGGCGCCCACCCCGACCCCGCTCGCCATGCTGTTGCCGCCCGGGGCCAGCAGCCCGCCGGGCAGCGTGTACTTATCCTTCTTCATAAGCGTCTTGGTTTTCCGCCGGGGCCGGTATTTATAATCCGGGTGCTCCTTCATGTGCAGCGCTCGCAGCCGCTTGGCCTCGTCGATGAACGGCCGCTTCTCCGTCTCCGACAAAAGTTTCCACTCCGCGCCCAGGCGCTTGCTGATCTCCGAGTTGTGCATCTTGGGATTCTCCTGGGCCATCTTGCGCCGCTGCCCGCGAGACCACACCATGAAGGCGTTCATGGGCCGCTTGACGCGGTCCGGGCTGTTCTTCTGGTTGCCTCCCGCCGCCGCCGCGGTGGAGTTGCCGCCGCCGCCGCCGCCGCCGCCCCCCGAAGTTTGCTGCGGGCCCGGCGGCTTCAGCTCCGTCTCCATCATGTTGTACATGCGGGCGCTGTGCGCGGGCCCGGCCCGCCGGCGGCCGCCGACCCTCGGCCCTGCCGGGACTTTGGGGGGCCCGCGGGCGGGGGGAGAGGAGGAGGGGAGGCGGGCGGGGGTGTCGAGAGCGCAGGGCTCCGCGAGAAAAATCAGGCGAAGAATAATTTGGGGGAAGAAAAGAGAGAGAGAAGCAAACTGGAATCAGGATAAAAAAAAGCGCTTCCCTCCTCTTCTGGCCGATCCTGCCGCCGCCGATGATTGTTATTATTATTTTTTGGAAAGGCTTAAGCCTGGGGCTCAAACTTCTCTCCCTTTCTTTCTCTCTCCTCTTCTTTCTCTCAGTCCTAGTCTTAAAGAGGCAGCAAACTACTTTCCCCCTTTTGCAAACACTCTCTTCTCTGCCTTGACAACTCCTGATACTTTTTTGAACAAGTTAATAGACAACCATCCATGTGATGGGGGCTGTCAGGGAATAAATGGGTTTCGAGCGACCAATCAGCGCGCGGCNGGAGGGGGAAGGAGGGAGGGGGAGGCGGCTCCCACAGCCAGCCTGCCAGCCACTGAGAAACCTTTGTATCCCCTCTCGCAGCAACAGGTCACACCACACGCCTTTTCGAAGGAAGTGGGTAAACAGCACTAAGACTATGATTTTTTTCTTCTTCAAACTTAATATTGATTTACTTTTTTTGGTGCGGGCCGCTGAGTTGAGGAAGGGGCGCGAGAAGCCGCTAAGGTGGTGGGGTGGGGCAGGGCAGAGTGGGTGGTTCAGGGCGACTGTCCTACTAGTATTTCAGGAAACAGGCGGTGCAGGAGTTGGTGTGTCATTGTTCTCCCGCTCCTCCGCACGCTTCTCCCCAACTCCAGCCTCTCCGGTGCTTCTCCCTAACCTCTCTCTTCCCCTCGCCCCTCTTCCTCCACAGGTGCCGGCACTGGCTCACCCCTTTCTCACACTGTCCCGACAAGAAGTTGGGAGACGGAAAGCTCTGTCCTCAAAACCCTCCTTGCTGCCACGCAGTTTGCTGTTTTAAGCATAAATCCTGCTTGGAATGACTCTGCGGCCGACTCTACCCTTAAGGGGAGGCCAGGCCTGGGGAAGCTGCGGCAAGCAGGCTCTTCCCTGCCCAGCTCATCTCCGGCCAGGACACTACAGCTTGTCCCCTTACCCCCAGCCACATCGCCCACCATCTTTCTCCATTCAATCGATGGAGAGAGGATGCCCCCACTCTCGTCCTCTCTCCCCATTCTCCTCCTGAGCCTCCCCCAAAGGAGGATTTCAGTTGGGCCGGTTTCAAAAGGAGGCTGGGGGAAGAAAAAGATCAACAGAAGGACTCTCAGAAGTGCAGGCTACGGAGCAGCGTAACGTCAACTTCCTGGCATCCCACGGCACAGTATGGAGGTGGCATTTGGGCCGCACTCACAAACTCCCTCCCACGCAGAGTTCCCAGGACTGGAGCAGAACCAGTCCTGCCATTCCCCTTGTGACTTGTACTGTGGTGGCCGCTCTGCCCGCGCCGCCCGGGTCTGGGGCAGCGCTCCGAGGGGGCGCCAGGCTTGGGAGGCGGGTGTGGTGCTCCCCGGCACAGGTGCAGGCAGTGCAGGCCGGAAGAAGACGGCCAAGACTGGTCTTGGGGGGAGCCCAGCAAGGCCGACGCTGGAGGAGGATGGGACGGAGGCGGGGGTAGGGGCTCAGGAATCCTGCCCGCCCAGGACCCAAGAGGGTAATTTTAGCCGCTCTCCCATTGTCCTGACGTAAAGATTTCAATAGGTAGGCGCTCAATGCGGAGAGCAATGGCAGCACGTCCGTTACAAATAGGTAGTTTTGTTTCTCTTGTTGTCGCTACACGGAGTCAAACAAAGCCCCGTCTAAGTTTCCTTCCACTCTCTTGTTGGGATCTTTGTGGCTAAAATGCACTTGACTACAAAGGGGGGGGTGGGGGGGAAAAAACCTGATGCCATTTCTTTTTTATAAAGGGCTTAAACCATCAGGGTTACTTATTTTCTTTCTTCTGTAACACTCTCTCCGCCCACTCCTCCCCTGATCTATCTACCCTTACTCACCCTAAGAAAATGTACTGAATAGTATCTGTCGGCCACGTTCCATTTATTATCTTCACAAACTGCATTGTTTTGTTCCTTATTAACCACCTTCTTCCCATAACCATCACCACCCCCACTACAACTTCTCCAATCCCTGCCCTCCCAGGCTTTTCTGTTCCTGTCCAACTCAAAATAAGTATGCTCACTGGAAAGCCAGAAAAGTTGAGAAAAAGAATCCTGCAGACTTTTCTTTATAAATTATTTCCAATCAGTCGCCCCTCCCCCATCAGTTTCTTCTTTTTCTCTAAGTTATGGTTTGTTTTAGTTCTTGGGAACCTGGGAAGGGTGAGACTGGACTTCTGCAGACGGGTAAATATATGGCACTCTTCAAAACAAAATAATGTCTTCTGTTTATTCGAGGTGTAATATTAAGCTAAACACGGACACGGAGATTAGGAAAGAGAAAAGGTTAGAGGCTCAGAGGACAACACAGCAGCCACAGGCTTTTCAGCGCGTCTGGTCTCAGGGATGTAGCCGGTGCGCCCCCTACTGGTGAATTCGCTTGTCCATAACTACAGTTTTGCTTTTACCTTTAAAAGAAGGTGTTTGGAAAGAATTAAAGGGGAAAAAAAATGAGGGGAATGGGAGGAAGATCCAACTAATTACACGCAATCTAAACAAAAGAAAAGTTAACATATCATATAAGCTATGGAACCAAATCATAAGAATCAGATTTAATTTGCTTAACTTAGAAATGTACATATAACCTCCAGATAAGTAGGAGGTTAAACCATGGGGAAAAATAGGTACAAATTATGAGATTCAACATATGAATGAATTATGATTGTCCAGATGCCACGAAGGGCAGACCAAGCATTCACTTCATGATTGTGTATGCATTGGTCTGAGTTTAGTAGTATTATTCCGAAAACTTTAAAAAAGCTTATGGATAATTAAATCTGAAGAAAAAAAACTCAAGGGGCTGATGTGGATAATGGTGCAGTATATGTATTAAAATAAATATTAATAACGAATGGCTACAGTAGCAAATTTTTTAATCTCCCTCTCTCTCAAGGGATAGTAGGAAGAGGCACAAATTTTTTCCTTGGGATAATATAGAAAGGCTTTTATACATTATCAGACGCCTGTGTTTGTCCCCGAACTCTATAATAATGCATTTAAGAGGTTAAAGGGGCTGGCTAGGTCTTTTGTTAATTGCTTTTATCATATAAATAAGCTATGGAAATACATTACAATTGTGTTATCATTGGTTGCATTTATTTACAGCTTTATTTTAATTAAGCCTGCTGTACTTATCAAGGCAATAAACTAACTGTGGCTGGCATTTATGCATAATAATGTGCTATGAAAATAAGATTAAAGAAGATGGTGATAGCAGAAACAATTTTCTCATTAGATTTTTTAGAACATATGCATTAAAAAAATCAGATCACCGGCCACTCTATTTCAATCCGGCACTATCACTGGCACCTAAATATAATAATAACTATAATAATCACAATAGATGATAGAAGCAGCACGGTTTTAGGTTTATAACAGATGGCTACAGTACTAATAACAATGCACCGTTGACTACTAGGGAATCAAAATAAGACTTGGAAGAGGGTGCTTCATCCTTTAAGAATTTAAAAATGTTGCCATTGGCACAATGTATGAAAATTTAAAGTGCTTAATCTAAAGGAAGTATAACATTTGCCTTTCATGGGCAGCAAAAAGCTGCATACTTTTAAAGCAAGATTAGAAATTAGGAACACAAACGCATAACTCCTAGGATACTCTGATTTAATTTTGCTCTACTATATAGGCCCCAGCCAAAAACCCTTAACTGATTAAGTGTGGCTCAGTTTTATCTTTTGCACTAATATTTCTCTCCTAAACTCCCCTCATCCCTCCCCAAGTATTATATCTGAAGCCAACTAATAATTTTGTGGAGATAGGGGACTGTAGACTTATTTTTTCTTCTTAGTGGCAAATAGAGGTTTAACTTGCAGTAATTAGGTGAGAACTAGCCAAGCATCTTACTATTATGATGCTTGTTAAAAAACGCTTCTTTTCTGCATCTGCATTTGAGTGTGTTCCCCTCCTCTCTTAATCTTCTTATGGAAATGAAGGCAAACGGCAGGGAACCTGCAGAGTCTTGGAGAATGTCCTTGTTAACTGGAATTTCTCAGCATTGCTAATTAGCAGAGTTTGACGACCACCAGTATTGGGGGGAAAGCTCTGTTTAACCACTCACAAACCATTGCGAGGAAGAGCAGACTAATTTTATTTTGTAATTAAAATCTGAAAAGGGCCCTATTTGACAGTTAGGGCTATGAGAGTTTTATCTCCCCGTGAAATAATTACTGCCTTGATAACTCAATTTTCTGAAAAATGTCAACTGTGGGCTCCAAAAGTTTTAATTTCATTACGTAAGGAAAAAAAGAGAGAAAAATAGAAGAAAATGTACAGAAAGGCTTTCTAATTCTGGAAGTGGTTAAATATATTAGGAGCCAGATTTGGCCAAATGAAGGGTTTTTTTTTCTCCCTTTTTTTGTTATGTTTCCTCCGGATCCTAACCTTCCAGCCTTCTCCACTGAAAGCGCCCATAGCAGTGACCGGACTGCAGTGGAAGAGATCATACCAGTGGTGTGGTAAGAGGCACAGAAACTAAAAAGAGAAGTACAGGAACCCAAGAAAAGTTTCTGATTTTAAAAGCCAAAAATAAAGGAAAATTCCAACGTGTAGGACAATGCTGGTGCAATTTGGTAAGATGAAATTTTATTGATATTTATCTCCTAACACAAGAAAACTGAGAATTACAGAGTAAGGAGACCGGTATAAGCCAATTAAAAAAATGTTTCCTTCTTCCCCCTAAATTGCAAAAAAAAAGAGTTCCTCAATCACTCCAAATTGGAGCATGTCACAAGGCTTCCAGAATGATCAACACCTGATTCTTCAATATATATGAAACAAATGCAAATAAATGAAGGTAAAGAGAAATTAGAGAATTTCTTTTCCTTACAAAAACACCACATATTTTCCAAAAATTATAAGAAGTAAACTGGAAAAAGTTAGGATATTGAAAGCAAGAGCAAAAATTAGAATAGGACTATGCTATTATCAAACTTCACTTGCTTTAGACTGTGAAGGATCCCTCACAAGATCCTAGAGGGGATACTGCAATTTTTATAAAGCAATTTTCAAAATGATAGAAAGTCTTTCATCTACATTTCTTCCATTTTCTTCCTATTGCCAAACTTGTCAGATTTTGGAAGTGTGAAAGATTATTGACAGGAACTATAATAAATGTTTCTAGATGATACGAAGAGCAAGCATATATCTCTATCCCTTTTTATTTACTAAGACATAGATATGCCTATGGACGCATGGTAGATTGGCAATTTAAAATTGCTTAATTATATATTTTTTTCTTCTTGTCTGTCCCTTCAGCACCTTGCCTTTAATTTCCAGAAGTGGTATTACACATAACAAATGAACAAGGGGATAACAAATGCTATTTCAGTCCAGACCCAATTTCACCAAATAATTTCACTCAAGAGCTGTAAGGACCCTTGAAACCTAAGGAATGCAGAGCTGCTCTGAATCCAGCTTCTTTTTATACTCACTCTCTTTCATCTGATTCCCACTGATGAAATAAATACATTTTAAAAAGAATTCAATGATATAAAGAAAACCAAATATATTTCCCCCTTACTTCAAATTATAGTAACAAAAGTAATTTATAATCACTTGTGTATGTCTTCAGGGCTATATATAACAATCATCATATTGCTTCTAGTGTTACATGTATATGTACCTCCTTCATATATTCCAGCTCAAATATTTCCTGGAAAAAAGGATTCACATTTCACGATTTCATTTCCATTTCTGAATTATCAAGCAGTTTTAACAGAAGATCTGTCTCTGCACTGCAGCTGTTGTCCAGGGGAAAATGCAGTGTGTCCATTAAATGATCTAATTATTTTAAATAGAAATTCCCTTTAAAAAAAAAAAAAGACAAACTGAAAATTGAAAGAGCCTCCTACCAGTGGTTTTCAGTTACATTGAGAAGAAATGAAACTATGATTTTGATTTTAAAAATCAGAAGAAAGGAATGGAAAACGAAAACAAAACCAGGCAAACAGAGCACCAGGAACTACAAGTGGGCCAACAAACCCATGGACCTTTCACACCTCTAAATCATTGCTTGGGAGTCTAAATACTTATCTCCCTTATTGACTAAACTATCTTGTGCAATTAATCATACCAAAGGAACAGGGTTTCCTTAGAACCCGAATTTTCCAGTGACTAGGACTGTCACCTTGATTTTAGGAAAAAGACGATTGTTTTAAATTCTCCAACTGTGATTATTTCCTTTACTTGTGACCACAACTTTTGTGGGAAAAACAAACCTAAAGCTTCCTTAAGATTTCTCTAGAGCATATTAAGTGGCTCATGAATGACACCCCAGTGCATGCCAGGCTGCACACTCACTGCACTGGCAATGCACCGGTCTCTCCCTTAGTCTGGCTCCTTCCAAACCGCTGAAGTGGGATTTCGTCTTCTTTCTTCTGGAGATCTCATGGTGCACACTGCTTCTGTGTTACTTCCAGTTCCCTTTCCAGAAGTACAACCGGACATAACACAAACTCAAAAAGTGACAACACTCAACTACCTCAGAAGGCAGAGGTGTTTGGCGCCTCAAAAAGCAAGATGGGGAAAGAAATTAGATCAGCTTTACGAGTGTGAGGGACAGGACTACTATCAAAGGAAAAGGAAGAAAGTCTTTCACCTGTTTGTATGAAAAGAAGCTAAAAGCAAAGCATTAAAAAAAAAATCACCTACAGTCACCATCAGCCCTAAACAAAACTACTATCCACTTTTTCTCCGAGTTGCAGCTGTGGCTAGCCCTGGAAAGTGCTCTAAATCAATGTGTCCACCCATCCTGGGTGGCCTGGCATCCTCAAGGCCTCCCATTGATATCTGGAGCCCTCTCCCAAAAGCTCTTCTGGCCTCAAAAGAAATGTCTGAGAAGTCTGCCTTCCCAGGGGCCCACTTCTGCTCACCCTCTAGTGCCCCTTTCCAGCCCTGGCTCAGATGGAGTTGGGCTTCCAACCCCATCCCAGTGGAATTCTCAGATGGCTAGCCTGGTAATCTTTAAAGCCTCCTTCAGAGCTAGGGCTCTGACTTTTATCTCCCCTCCCAACCTTCTTCCCTTTTTGTAGGCTCTCCCCATTCCTTTTCCCTCCCGCCCCCCCCTTAATTTGAAGATCATTGACACGATAGGCTGTAATGAGTCCTTCAGAAACTGTTATGATCTACAGTGACAATCTCTGCACCTAATTCACAGATTATTGACAAGCACCGTGGGCTCAGTGGTGTCAAGTTGTACTTGTGGTTTCAACACCCTTCGGCAGCCCACATAGCAGCTGGGCCCTGGATTAGGACCCAGAGTCTGGCAGAGCTTATCTGCTCCTTGAGTGGTAGAGAGATGAGTATCTGTCTATATCTTAGCTCCCTCAAGCCAGCCTGGGCTTTCTCCCGGCGCCTTGTCTGTCTCAGGGTTGGGTCAAGGGAACTATAAAGGCTCTTCAAAGCTTAAAAACAAAGCAAAAGAGCAAACTTAATAAATGAGGGCTCATCCTTGAATCCTGGTCTTAATACTCAATCAGTCATCTTCTCCACCCCCAAACAGTTACCAAACTCCAGCATACCCTGGCTTTCTTAGTGAGGCTTGGGTTCATCAAGAAGGGTTTGAGGTATGGAGCAGAGAGAGGACTGGGAACTTGGCACAGACTCAGCGGGCCCAAGCTAGGGTGGCCCATCCTTCGGGACTGGCCTCAGAATGGGGCAAGACTGACTGCTTAGAAAGCAGGGCGCTCAGCCAAGAGGCGCGGGCTCAGGCCTGGACGCTGGGACAAGAGACCCTAAATGCCCGCTCCGCCCCTAAAGGGCGCTTTGCTGCTGCAGAAAAACTCGGCCCTGTTGCCAGCCCGGGGTGGTTTTGCCTGCTTCTAAGTAGTCAGTCACTCGCTGCCCCCTCCCCAGTCCCCAAAGATGGAAGGGCTGCCTTCCCGCTGGCCGCCGTGGGGCGTGGGATTCCGGCAGGGGCTGAGGCCGCCTGAAACCACAGAAATGACACTGCGCTGGGAAAGCTGGGTGGCATTCCCAGGCCTAGGCCACCCACTTCTTTAGTTCTCTTTCATAAACTAGGGGTTGCGCTTTCTCCCTGGGCCTTGGGAAGTTGGGGACACACAGCCCGCCTGCAGCCAGGTGCGGCTCCTCCCCCAGCCCCTTCTTCGCCCTCCAGGTTGGGACCCCCGGGGGCGGAACGGGGTCGAAATCTCCGGACCACTGGTATTGCAAATTCTACATCACTTCCGAACAGCAGGCATATAACCCCTTTCGCGGGTCGCCTCCAGGATTCTGCTGGCTTTGGCCTCCCCACGCCACCGACAGCCTTGGGCCGCGGCTGTCACGCACCGTTTGTTGGCGCTGGTTCCAAAACTGGCCCGGACTTAGTATTTCTGTAACGGGGACTCGGTTTTTTGGTTTGTTGTTGTTTTTTTTTTTTTTGGTAAAGCAAAGGGTGGGGTTGCCTGTAGCAGGGAATCCCGCTTGCCCGTTATTTCGATAGGTTTCCGGGCAAAAACTGATCAAAGCCTTGATTCTTTTCCTGCCGGTATCCAAAGTCATTTATTGAGAAACACGAGATTCGATTCTGGAGTCTGATGGACAAGACATCTCTCATCCCACTGAACACCAATTCCCCTGAAAACACAATCTCGGATCCGCTGATTTGGGAAGGTGGGAGGAATAAACGTAAGATCAACTTAAACTTGCTTAGCCACAGTATTAAATATTTTAAAAAGTAATTCTGTTATGAAAATTAATCTGGTTTCCTTCAATAGGGAAATTTTTAAAAAGCAACCTCTTAACTTCTTAAGGTTTTTATCTAAAAGTTAAAATTGTAAGTACATCCCTGAAGATCGAAATCATAAAACACCTTGTTGAGATCATGTGTTCACTTAACACTGGAATTGTTTCAATTTGATTTTAAACACCTAAACAAACCCAAATTTTCCTATCATTTTACATTCAGAGGATGTGTCATTTTTATAGTTTATCTTTCCGAAAGAGTTCAAAGTGTACTTTTACCCTCACTTGCTCACCAAAGAAAAAGCCAAACCTCTTTCTTATGTAGACAGGTACTTTTGGAGGTGTAAAAATACCCTTCTTCCCCTAGGATAATTTGGATTCCTGGTCATTGAAAATGCTGAATTTCAAAAGAAAATACTCTTTACCATTGGCACACCTTCCCTGAAATCCTACGACTGAGATGCTGAGATAAAAGAAGAAAGGTGTCAGGCACCTGTTTCTTAAAAAAAAAAATCTGGAATTTAACCGCCATCCCGGAAAGGAAAAGTTTGATCAAGATTGGTTTGGGGGATGGGAAACATTCAAAGCAGAGACTGGCCTCTTAATTTACACTCTGAAAATAAATAAAAAAACGAGCAAGTTATTTCGTTTACTCAGGAACTCAGAATTCTTGAAGGACCTCGGAGGGCATTCAAGATGCTGCTGACAAATGTCAAAACAGCAAGCAGCAGCACCTTCCCTTTTATTATTATTATTTTTAATGTGGACAGAATGGGAGAAGTAATTTGCTTGGTTTTCCATTGCTACAGGAGAAAGTTCTCTCTCTCTCTCTTTTTAAATCATGCTTCTCTACCTGTTTTACTATCTCAGAATCTAAAAAGAGTCCCAAACCCAAAAGGGGGTAGGGGGTGGCTGGTATGTGAGGAGGAGGAATAGGTTAGTCTTTATTTTTTATTGAATTAAAATTGTATCATCTCCTTTTTATTTTTTATTGAATTAAATTATATTATCTTTCAAGGATATAAAAACTTGTTTCCTCGCCCCATCTCCTTTTTGGAGGGTAATAAAGAGTTTTATCTAACCCCAGAGCAAGGTTCTCGCGATTTCCAGGACTGGCGCTGTGCATCTCCTACTGTGTCCAACAGGGGGCGCTGGTCACGAACCTGCGCCGCGGCTCAGCGCCGCTTCACATCTGAGCCGGGTTCCAGCCCCGGAAGGCGAGAGCGGCTCGCGGGGTCGAGTACAGAGCTTTAGTCTTCGTGGATAAAAAGAGATTAAAGGCTAAATTCTTTTTTGGGGTGTGTGTGTGTGGGGGGGGAGGGTTATCAATTTTAACCAACTACGAAAATGTAGAGCTTTTTATCCTTTGATGTTCTTATAAAGAAACTCCTATTGGTTGAGGAATTACACGGTTTCTGAGCCAACACTGCAGCTACAGTGTGGGGGAAATTATTTAATTAAAAATATATTTTTCCATCTGTCCACATGATCTTTTTAGAAGTACTTAAAAAGCTGACACTGATCCCTTTGGCCTGTTAACCCTGCCCTAAGTTTCAAATACTTTAGCTATTTCTAAGGCCCTTCCATTAATTTGAAGGGGAAAAATAAAAGAGACCCAAATATTTAAATCCCCCCCAAAACATTTACTGTTCTGCATCCCCCCCCCTTTTCGCCCCTTAAACAGTGGCTTTTGTGTGATTGACATATTTCACGACTGCCGATTCTGCAAAGCCAGGTATAAATGACAAAAAGCGGCTCTAAAAAAAATCTGATGTTGGACTACATAACTCCCATGTATAAGATGAAATCTAAATAATATTGTAATCCACCCACCCCCATCCTAACTTAAAAAAAAAAAACCTTCACCTGTATTTAAATAGCGTGTCTTTAATTACAGCAGTTGGGGATGCATGAGGCTGAAATGAAATTAGCAGTCATTACCAGTCCTTTAACTCTGTGGTGCTTTTGATCAGCACTAAATTAGCTTTCCAGTCCTAACAAAGACTCTACAGCAAGCAGTGGGCTGTAAATAAGACAGCGCGACCTGCCCTCAACACCTTTTCTCTTGTCAATCATAGCTCTATCATTCAGCCCAAGATTAACCTTTATCTACTAAATTTAAAAAAAAAAAAGAACGAAAGAAAGAAGAAAAAGAAAAAAGAAAAAGGAGGCGGGAAGGAAAGCCCCCTGACCACCACATATCGCAATAACAGAGGTTCCTAAGAGGCCCCTTTAAATTGTATTCTAATGAGATTGTGTCAGAATCTGCAATTTCCAAATAACCCCCCCACCACCACAGCCCCCAAGACCTCTTCAGTATATTCGAAGAGTCAGAATGCTGTTTAGGTAGGAAAGGAATCCCTTTCTCCGAATTACGAATTGGGCATGGGTCACCCTCTATAAGTCAATCTGCCAGTAGCCTCTCCTCCTCTATTAGTCTAACAAAATTTTGGGAGAGGAGGAGATGTTTGAGGAGAAAACACTGATAATTTTAAGGCATATACATAAGTTTCTGGGATGAAAACAATCAATTTACTCCACTAATAGTCTCTAGTTTATAAGCCTGCGGAGAAAAACCACCAACAGGAACAACAAAAACCCAGCTGCTTTTCCCAGTACTGAATTAAGAAAGTAAAACATTGGTTCAGATTGCCATTAGAGGGCGCCAGAGAGCAAACCCCATCACCTCTCGCACAACTTCCCACAGAAGCCCTCCTAGCTTCCAGCTCCGCCATGCTCTGTGATTCCTTCTCTCAGGTAATATTTCCTGCTTATCCTGTCCTCTTGTATCTCTAGCCCCCTCAATATCAATCTCTATAAAGAATGAGGTGTCGCCATGTCCCTTTCCTTCTCTTTTTTCACACCCCCTCCCCAACTACCACCAAAATAGGAAGACGCCAGATGAAATAGTAGCAACCCCTTAATGATATGTACCTTTGGGCTCAAATCACTCTTTCCATTCTATGTAATCCTGGTCTGGAGAAGGATTTTTTTTGTAGGGATGAGATGCTAGAATTTGACATTTTTAAGATGGAAGCCTGAAATTTTCATTTCTGCATTTCTCTCTGGGGGCTCACGGATTTCTTCATTTTCAAAGAAAAAGAAACACACACACACCCTTGCAAGGCAACTGATTATGTTCAGCACTAAAACTGTTCAGAAGAGAATAAAATAATGTCTTCATTTCTGCATTTGTTAAAGAAATCAAAATTAGCATTTAATTCCAAAAGTTAACGCTTTCAGACTTAAATCTGTCTGTGTTAAAGGACTGCCACACAGGGTGTATTTCCAGATCTCTTAAAGGTCAAAAGAAAAAAAAATAGAATGAGAGGGGAAGAAAGTGAGTTGGGGGGTGGGCGGAGAGGAGTGAGCTAGCAGTGAATGTCAAAGTTGGGTTGCAAGCTACTTACATGTCCATGCCAGATCAGGGTGTTGTCTTGTAGCGGTTTGATTGGCAGGTAAAAAAGCGAAAGAACGTGAGGGCTTCCTGAGCCTCTTGTCAGCCCAAGCTTGATCACTTCTCACCGGACAGAACGAGTTGAAGGAGCTTGCAATTCCCCTCTCGTCCTCCATCCAAGGCACCGTGAATCCATTTCGGCTTTTCTTCCCCCCAGTCTCTCCATCAGCCTCCTGCCTTCACCCGCCTCGCCTTACACCAGCCTCCAAGACCTAGCCTAGCTTTGCCACTGCAATCCCCTGCAACAAGAAAAATCGTTTATGGCTTAAAACCCCAAATGGCTGATTTTTTAAAAGAGAGAGAGAGAGAGAGGGAGAGGGAGAGAGAGAGGAGTGAGAGGGTGAGGGGGAGAGAGGGGGAGCGAGAAGAATGCACCCAGAGAACAACAAAAAAGTCAGTTATCCTAACACTGCTCTATCCCCCCACCGTACAGAAGAAGAATAAAAAAAAAAAGCTTTATGTTTTTTCAGTGGGTATTCAAAGATAATTTGATGCCATTGTTTCTGCTACAGATGGTTCTTTTAAATACAATAACACGGCTCTTTGTGCAGGCTACCCACAATAAAAATCGAAAGCGTTCCCCTGAATAACCATTTTGTTCTCTCTTGTATGGGGCCAACAAAAGATGCCGTGAGGTAATGGGTTCTGTTTATTGAAGCCATAGAATAGGGGTTTGATAAAGATTTTTTTAAAGCAGAAGACCTTGCAAGGTCGGGCTGATCTCTTCATATTTTTTTATTAAAATATTTGTCCAATAGATTATTCCTTGGTGCAGCTGCAGGTTTCCTCCTCAATTTTTAATCAGCCCAAACATCTGTCTCTTTGAGGAGGCTTTAAAAAAATCTGCAATTGTATCAATGGTGCAGTAACCTTATCAAATCCTGAGTTTTTAGGCTCAGTGCAGGCAAAGGCAATGGAGTTTCAGTTCTATTTGGGGTGCGGTGAGATGGGGTTGGAGGAGAGGAGACACAACCCCAGACAGAGGAACTGAAGAAAATGAGGCTTTCCTCCCACCCCACCCCCACCCCCACCCCCTGTTGACCATGCACAACTTGCATGAGTCAGACACAGCTCACTGAGGACTTGAGATGTCTCTCCTGATCTCTGCAAGCTCCCACCCCTGTGTGCATGTTGGACGGGGGCTAGGCGTGTTTTCTTACCATGCTTGCCTTCTCTCTGGCTAGATCTCCAACCCTGAAAACCTCGGACGGGAGCCCAGGGGGAGGAGTGGAACATGCTAAAGGCTAGTCTCTAGCACCCAAAGGGTCCCATTCTTGGCTCTCTTTCATTCACTGTTAGCTAGCTTTGACTCATTGATTGCTATCTGCCAGGGGACTGGTGGCCACAGTCCGCCTGTTACAGCGCCCCATCCCCTCAGGCTTGTTCTTACAGCCACCCTGCTTCCTCTTCGGTGCCATGCGGAACCCCTGCCTTTCCTAGGCGGGAAAGCCCTGCCACCTAGACCTAACTGAGGTCAGTTTCAGCTTTGAGAGAGCCTCAAACCCTTAGGCAATGAGGGCGCTGCACGGGGAGGTGGCTAGGTGTGTCTACCTTTCTATAGGAATTAATGCCAGGGCTCTCCAGGCCTCCAACAGCCCAGAGGGACAGTAATCCACTTTCATGACTTGTGCTCTGTGTGTTGTCACTTGTGGCAAGACAATATTCTGGGAAAATGGCTTTAATCATAAAAACAAGTTTTCATTGGGTTCTCTATCTCTGCCCCTTGCCCCACTTAGTCCTCCTTTTCTTCCCACAAACCAAAATAAAAGAAAGATAAACGCTCAAATGAATCCCTTGACAAAACCGATCTTAGCTTCTACTTTCCCTTTTGGAAACAATAATGTTATTGGTTTACATCTGGTCTGGAAGTCATCTAATAAGGGATTCTAGGGGACTATTACTTAGACACCTGTTACAGCCTTCCTTATAAAACTTGAAAAACAAACACACACACACACAAAAGGGGGCAGAAAATTAAACAAATTTCCATATGGTTGTTCCTCAATAATTCATTTTATATCTCAGGGCGAATACCTTAATAAGAGTTCAAAAAGAATGAGAGTCAGGGCAATACCAAAAAAGTTATGCACACCCCAACACTCTCTGGATCAAGAAAAGCGTGTTTGTATAAGTAAGTGTCAGTGTGTTGGGGCGGGGACATGACGAGTGTAAATCAAGAGCCACCTTTAATAGAACAGGCTAAGGAGTGTGTACCTGTGACTTCTGTCAGGGCATGGAAAGTAGGGAGCATTATGCAAAACTGAAAGTCAATAGTAGAAACACTTCTTCCAACTAAAGGAGTGGGAGAGGGCAAATGTAAATGTTTAATCCAGTGTTCCTAATTTTGCACTAAAAAAGTAATCCACCGAAATAACCTGGAATGATCTTTTCCTGCTTCCCTTGTCATAATTTTTTTGAATATCAAAACTTATAAAAGATGCCCCAACCTGGTAAGAAGCTATTTTTCTTTTTTCTTTTTTTAATGAACTGAAAGAAGAATCTGAATTGCTGTCCTCTTTCCACTGAGGGAGGGCCTCAGGGCTGAATCTAAGTCTGTAAGATAGGAAGGCATCAGTGAGCAGCCGAAGGTGACTAAAGGTGAGTAAACCTCACACAGTTTAGCAATTAAATCTATTCAATCCCAGCCATAAGGAAGTTTAAAATCTCTCAAATGACCTCATTTTCTTCTGAAAGATCAGAAAGATCGTTTTGTAGGCAAGTCCCCTAAAGTTGTCTCAATGCTGGAACGCAGTGATATTCTATCTGACCTCAGACTTGAACTTAAAAAAAAAATGTGTAACGTGTTCAGGTGAAGGGCCAAAGTGACAAACTGCCTTGGTAGGTGAGGGAATCCAGGACGAGTTGTCTGCAACTGGAAAACTGCTTTTAAAATAATCTTTCTGTATCCAGAAACTAAGCTGACTGGTCAGCTCCTTTTCTCAGAGCAAACACACACTACCAAAACGGTTCTAAATTGTGGAAACGGCTTTCTGACGAGGTTGGGGAGTCCGTGTGAACCGAGTTATGGGCGTTTATAGGTGGCTCTGAATTGGAAACTCCACTATT
This sequence comes from Ursus maritimus, assembly GCF_017311325.1. Taxonomy (NCBI): domain Eukaryota; kingdom Metazoa; phylum Chordata; class Mammalia; order Carnivora; family Ursidae; genus Ursus; species Ursus maritimus. The sequence goes on from NW_024426552.1 coordinate 81,482,184, forward strand.
GAGACGTGCTTCGGGGCCAAAGCAGCGCTCTCTGATTCTACAAGCGCGAAGCTGTCCTGGGGAGATGTGGGGTTTTACCCCAGACTCCTAGACCGGGATGCGGGTGAGTGAGTGGCATTCAGCACGAACGACTCAGATTGAGGAAGGATGGAAGGGAGGGAGGGCGGGAGGAAGGAAAGATGGAAGGAAGGGAGAAAGGGAAAGGAAAGGTAGGGCATAAAAGGAGGATTTATGCGAACTAATGGCAAGAGAGGATTAGCAAGAGGGGCACCCGGGACCAGGTTTTAAATTGGCGAGCGCTGCTTCTAAGGAAACAGTATACGCACGATCAGGGTCTGGATGTTCCAGCGACTCAATGGGCATACACATCACGACTTTCACAGAGGTGGCATAGTGTCATGCGTTAGCCACCAGCTACCGTGCAAGCTACAGCTTCCTTCTCCCCAAGCAATCAATCATCCACTAACTGGCCGCTCTACCCTCTCTGCACGTGGAAGTCAGTCGGACCGGGACGGCTCGGGCCCCCCGACCCTCGGCCTGGCTCCGGCTCTGCGGTCTCGGCCTCCCGGCGCGGGCTCTCCCGGGGGCCGGGGGCGCGGGGCGGGCGGCGGACCAGCGGTGTCTCCCCTGCACCCGCCAGCGGGGCTCCGTAGGAGCTGCCGCGCCAGGTCGGAGGGGGCGGCTGCTTCCCCCGTCTGTGGAGGCTTATAACGGCGAGTGCTGTTAGATACACCACGGGACTAGGAACGTGTTGCTCCCCTCAACTCGCCCACTTCGATGCCATTAATCACTGGCGCCGCCACTTGATGCACGCCACAAAATGAGTGGGCAGCGCCGCCAGGCAGACGTCTCTGCCGGACACCACCCGGGAAGGACGTGGTTTCGCTGCCAGCTCTACAGATTCTAAGCTCTAACCCAAGAGAGCGCGCGCGCGTATTAGGACTGGAGGCCTTATTTTTTCAAAGGCTCGGGAATAAGCTTCTAGTCGGAGCCTCGCCCTTCTGCCCCCCTCCCCCCCATCGGTCCTTTCCGTGGTCTTCCGTGGTCAGGGAAACCCGAGGGGCAACTGGGACTGAGGAGGAACGAACGAGCCTTCTCACACCCCGCGGACCTTCTCGGTTTTCTGGGCCCTGCGGGATGGGTCAGCCTTGACCTGTTTCGCTCGCGTCGGTAAGCGGAGGCTCCGCCGGCGGGCGGGCGCGGGTTCCCCTGAGCCGGGGAGGAGCTGCGCCCCCATCGGCCCGCAGGCCCTCGCGCTCAGCCCCGTTTCCCGCGCTCTCGGCCCAGTGTTTCAGCGCGGATCTGCCCCGGGCGGGCGAGGCCTGCATCGGCCGGCCCCGCCCGGAGAGGGAAGGTTAAGGCCCCTTCTCGGAGGGGCGGGCGGCGCCGGCCGAGTGAGTGGAAGCCTGGGTCGTCGGGGCCGCCTGCAGGCCCGGGCTTTCCAGGCCGCCCTTTCCCACTGGCCTCGCGGGCCTCCGGGCTGCTCCGAGGCGCGGCCGGCGGGTGGGCGGGCAAGGTCCCCCCGACTCTAGGCTCAAACGTCTAAGTGACGTTGGCAATCGCTGTTCCTCCGCGGGAGCGCACAGCGTGGCCAGCGTGGTTTGTTCTCTAGTGCGTCGCGTGTAGAAACGCGAACTCGGGAGGTCCTGGGAGCGTTGGGAGGCGTGCATCCTCCCCGGGGCCTGGACATTGGTCACCTCGGGGCTCCGGGGACGGAAAGTCGGGAACCGAGCTCGCGCCAACCCGGCGGCGGCGCAGACGCGCGCTTTCGGAGGAGGGCGGCCCCCAGGCCCGCCAGCCCTCCCTGGAAAGCCCAGGTGGCAAAGGTGGGAGTGCGGGTTCCAAGGTGGCCTGCTTTCCTAGTGGCCAAATACTCAGCAGAATCTTCCTTCCTCCCCGTGGGGAAAACTTCTGACCTCTCTCGGGTTCCCTCAGTCTTTGTTTTACGCTCAGACACCGGGGTCTAGAGAAAGGTGGGCTTTTATAACTAAGAGGAAAGTTGGAGGAGCCAGTAGCAAGGCCTATGGGGCGCATTCATCAATAGCGTCTTTTAAATTTTCTTGTTATAGGGTGCTTGGCTCAATCAGAAGAGCGTGAGACTCTTGATCTCGGGGGTCGTGGGTCCTAGCCCCACGTTGGGTGTAGCGATTACTGGGAAAAAAAGTGAATAACATTAAAAATTTTTAAAAAAATTCTTGTTATATATGAAATGAAGTTATACAAGAAATCACATGTTTTGGGTTTATGTGTTAACAATATTAGTTTTAAAATGTTAAATATTTAAAATATGCCACGCATTTTGTGCCCCCCCCCCAATTTCTTACTTTACCAATAAGTCAGAGTTTCAATAAATGGAAATGTCTCTAGGCTCTCAACCCCTGAGTAACAAGGTAATGGAGTAAGGGGAAGGGACCGTGGGATCTTTGTCTTGTCTCTCTCTCTGGCCTATCTTTACCAGTACCATACTCCTGAAAATTGCTTCTTGCATCAATCTAAGATAAATTAACTTGCATTTTGGATAAAATATTATTATCATTTGCTGGACTTCAAGAATAATGTAAACTGGGGCTATTTTCCAAACGTATACCTTATGCAATATTGTAACTGCCAGTACACAGTTGGATTTGATAGGCTTATATTTGAACCAAAATTCACATAGTGCAGCCCCATGAGCACACTTGCAGACCCAGTGCAAAAGCCATGTATATAAAAGTTTGAAAAAGTATCCCAAAGTGTGGTGATTATTCTTTGTTTCTCTATTTCAGAGGCCCAAGGATAGGCACTTGGTCTGAGTGGCCTGTGGTACATTCTTAGAGTAAATATTGTGCTGAATTTTGGGGAGAAAAGGAGCATGCCACTTAGGGTTTTGACTGTGGAAGGGAGTTAATTATCCCAGGAAAATGATTTTAGAGAGAATTTCTATTTACACCTCCCCTTCCAAACCCTTCTCCTATCATTCTCCCTTCACCCTTGAAGAAAGAGCAACATTGTATTTGCTCGAGGGTAAAGAGAGGAAAGGAATTAATCTTTAGTGAGCATCTATTATTTATCAGATATTTTCTCTTATCTAATTTTCATAATAATCCTATACAATTGGAACTATTACACCCCCCCCCCCTTTTTTTAACCGAGTAAGGGAAGATCCAGCTGGGTTAAGTATCTATGGTTACACAGCTGGGAAATAGTAGATCTGGGTTTCAAATCTAACTCTATAATTCTAAAACCCAGGCCGGTCTTTAGAATCTGGTGGACTGAGTCCAAATGGACTCAAGCAAGCATCATTGGGTTACTGACTGTTGTGGGTACAGGAGGAAATTGGTTGTGAACAGTGTGTGGTCTTGTCTTTTTCTTCTTTCCTTTCTCTGGATGGCAGCCTCTTAATTCTGGCTCTCCTTAGGATCTTTTGGCTATGAAGAGATTGACTTGAGGCAGGGATTATAAAAGTCTATGTCTTTTTCTGTGCCACACTCAAGTTGGACCAAGAATGTAAACTTAATTTTCTGAATATACATCTCAGCTGGCATCAGGTTTAAGGCTACCTGGAGGCTGACTTGATCAAGGTAATGATTTCATGAGGACAGACTCATATAGGTCAAACTAAGTATCACTCTTAAAACCCTAGCCTCAGCAACCAAAAGGGTGGGAGGGAAATATAGTAATAACAGAACACATGACTACTAATTAACCTTATTAACAACTGCAAACCAGTGAACATTTATATTTTTATTTTCTCAGAAAGGCAATTAAATTTTTTGCCTTCTATTAAATACCTTTCCCCTCCAGATAATCACCTATATCAAAACCACCCTTTAAAGGGTCAGTAGAAATTATTTTTAAGACATTCAAATATAAAAAAAGTATTGTTATTTTAATAGGCACTGTGGATAGTTTAATTTGTATCTTGTATTAAATTAAACATATGGTGAACAGGGTATAATAGATTTTCTGTAATTTAGCTGCCAATGTGGCAACAGCAGCCAGTTACTCTCACCAGCAGACTTGTCAGTGGTTTGTTTACTAGCTTATTTGAATTAAAATAAAGCTTCGCTTCTGCTGACTGCACATCATTATCTATGAGACCATAATCCTGCTAGCAAATCCTATATCTTCCAGAACTGGCTCTTTTGTTTGGGATTACTGAGAGCTTAGCCTATAACAAAGAGGAATAAGGCATCCCTCTCATCCTCATAATTAAGTGTGGGGACTAATTTAGAAACAAACCCAGAAAGATGTACTATTTGGAGTTATATTTCTATACAGAAGGAGGAGAAACAGGATAGGCCAAACACCCGATTGTTAACAGAATGTTTAAACTATTAAGCAAGTGTACTACAGGAATCCAGCTTGTTAAAATTAAGAGCAATAGCAAATAAGGCATTAATGGCCTTTGCACGGGGCAGTAATTCTGTATGAAGGATCTGAAGGTATGTTTGGGAGGAGGAAGTATCAGGGTGTCAAGTAGGAAAAGATGTGCTGTATGCTCTGTGAATGCCATTATTTTGTTCTTCCATCATTCTAATAGGCCGCACAATTAATACTTATTGTTACGAGCAGAGTTATTAAAAGGCTAAATAAAAATAACTAAAATTAAAATAACACTTTTTATGCACTAGAAAAATATAACTCTTTAGAAGTTGTTAACATTTCCTTCCAAGGTGCATAAAATTTAGCAAAAAGAAAAGAATGGATGATTTTTCTTGGCTCTTTCCATATACGCAAAACAAACGCACTTTCCATATGCTCAAAACAAATCTTCATGAATTCTGGCAACCCAACTCTATCTGTGTTTTAGGAGAGAATTTCACAACTAGGATGTATATAAAAACAGCTTTTACAATGCACAATCCATATCTAAACTGATGCCTGTTTGTTAAAGAAGAGGCAAAACACACGGGTTGATTTATCAATGTCTCTAACGTTAATTGTCACAGATGGGAATTCTGAGGACCTCTGTGAAACCAAACCAGACCCTGGTGAATTATAAAGCAGGTCCTTAGACTTTAAAAAACATTTAGGCAAAGTGACAGTTCAGAACATCTGTTAGCCTTCTGTCTGAGTATAAACTAGATGTCATGGAGTGCACAGCTGTAGGCATTTTAGGCTTTTTTGCCAACATCTGTCACAGCAGTACAATAATATAGGTAATTATCAACACCTTATATAAACTGTTTGCTATTTTAATTTTTAGAAAGAGTAAAATTAGTGTTACAGTCCTTGGCAAAAATAATTGAGATGAATAGAATCATTTTTCTCTCAAAGATGAATAAATGATCTGATAATTCTTTGAAAACACACATTTTAAATATTTTCTGCAGCCAATACTGTTATTATACTAAGCAAAAACTCTAAGTGATTTTTTTTTAAGTAAAGGCAGAAGTACAAATAAAATAAGAGGAAAGGTAGAGAGAGGCCAGTAATTTGCGATTCAGAGCATCCAAAGACGATGTTTTGTGATAAAAATATAGAGTTTGTTAATACCCCACAATTTGTGGCATTAACTGATTCCACATTCATAAAGATTAAAAATTCATTTTATAATGTCAGTACAGCAAAATCTGTAGTAATGAATCATAAAAATTTGTATTCCTCTTCTCTCCTTGCTCTTCTCAGTCCTAGAACTTTGCAGAGAAATGGCATATAAAACTATAATTCACATCCTGCCATCTTAGTAACTCAAGTTAATTTGGAAAGGGTCAGCACATCATATAAATCCAAGGATCCTTCATTATTTTAGTGCCACCTGATTATGGACCATCTGCAGTACTCATCCTAAGATACTGGGCATTATTGTCTCATATCTGATTCCCTTGACCTCTACTATAGTTGTTTTTCAGTTTAAAGAACTCCAAGCAGCAAGACTATATTCCAAAGCACCTGTTCCAAGGAAGATGCCAGTCAATAACGTCTTATTGAAAGACCAGGCCCAGCTAGAGGAAATAAAGGAATTGAGCTGCAGTTGGATTTCATCATCTAAACATGCAATGTAATCTTAACCAATTCATTACACACTCCTTTTGTTTCCACTACAAAAGGGATGTTACCTTTGTCAGAGGTTGTAATTCCAGTATGTTCAAGCAAAGACAAGGGAGAAATTGAAAAACTGCTATCAATTCTCCCATAGCCAGGAAGAACTGTAGGGTCAGAAGGTCATTATCACTGTCCCTTGTACAGTTTAGACTAGACCACAGAAAGCTAAAGTTCCACATTGCAACAGAAAGGTATAATAAAGGGGACTCACACAAAAATACTACAGGAGAAGAGGAGTAGGAAATCCTATTCTTGAACACATCTGATTTAGCATATGAAGAATCAAATGAAGTGAATCTCTATTTGGGCGATAGTTGTGGATGCTTAAAATTATGCTTTCTTAGGACAATCTTGCGGAGAAGGGAAATTTTATTAACGGGAGGTCACCATGGCAAAAAAGATTGAGTCACAAATGTCAGCATTCATAATCTAAAGGTATAGAAAGGGTTGAATGAGAAAGAGAAGGAGGAAGTAAATATGGATATAAAAGGCAGACAAGTTGGCCCAAAAGGAAGGATTAAAAATGAAAGGGACTAAAGAAAGAGAAAAACATGATAGATAGTGACAGAGAATAAGGCTGTGAGGGCTAGGGGGAGGAGCAAAAGAGGATATTGATTACCAAAGGGAGCATTAGGGACCAAATAACAATTTAGGGCCTGTGAGTGTTAGCACTTCCTAATGAGAGTGATCAGCTATTAAGAAATGATCGTGGAAAGAGAAACATTTAAGAATAATAGCTCAGTAGTATGGTTCATTTGAGATTTCTCAATGCCATATTTCTTTACCAGCAAGGGGAAAACAATGTATTTTGACATCTAGAAAAAGGGGGAAAAAAAGAGAAAGTAACCCACTTCCCAAACACCTTGAAAAATATTTTTAATGATGAATTTGACTCCTTAAAGGCATTGCTTTTTCCACCCAGCTCTAAATGTTTAGAACAGAATAATTGCACGAGGGTATCTGCAACATCAGCTTCGAAAGTGATTAGACTAACACTGTCTTCGCTATAGTGGTGATTTATAAGGAGAGACATACTATTTCAAAGTTTATATTGTGAATATAAAGGCAGATTTGTGTATAAATATCCCTCTTTGATTACTTGGCACACCTTGATTGATAGGACTAATACTTTGTTAGGATCCATTTTATATGTTGAAAATCATTTCCTAGAAGGCCGAGCTAGCTCTGATCAACCCCCTGAAAGAGACACAGTTTGCAGTTAGCATGCTCTCATCTTCGTCCCTCTTTTGTGCTCTGGCCTCTCCCCGCTTTGCCCACTGCCCTCATCTTCCTTCATTAAGTATCTTAATCCAGGCTGATGTTCCCTAGGTAGTGTCCCAGGCTTGCTCCATTTTTTGCTTTTCAAAATCTGAAACAAATGGCTAATAAATGGATTCACCGTAATGTACTAATGACTGATAATAATAACGTGTTCTTTCATCAAAGTTACTAGCTGTATGCCAGAAGCTCTTTGAAGGGGCGTGGGGCACACATCTTGGTCATTTTTGTATCCCCTGTATCACCCAACAAACTGCCTTCCTCATGATAAATATACATTAACTTGTAAATGAATATTTGTTGAGTGTTGTGCTTTTCTTCCTAAATCGAGTGTGTACTCACTGAGAGTATTTATATTTTAAAAATTTTTAAGATTTATTTAAATTTTATGTATTTATTTTTTAAGTTCCTAGCTAGAGAGATACAGTGGTCAAGCTGAATTAGAGTCTTTAAAACTGATACTTCATTTTCCTTATTGAAATTTGTTATAAGCACGTGAAGGGGAAATTTAAAAGAAAAATGTAATTTATAATACTACCACCTTAACACCATAAATAATTTAAATTTTCTACATTCCTTTTTAATCTTTGGCTCATAAATACTTAAAAATTATATTTGTAGTACACATATTTTTGGATCTTTATGTTTATTTAATTTTACTGTATTTTGAAAGTGAATTTGTCATTAAGGGACAAAGACTTACTCTAAATATTCAAATTTCTAATGGTAGAGTTATAGACAAACCCTCAAGTCTGAAAAGATATTTTTGGATTGGGGAGACTTTTGCAGTGCTCTCTTAAGGCCAGTGTTTCTGAAGGTAGCTAATCTTTTATGTTTTAAATCATAGGATCTTCTGTTTCAGAAGGAGAAATTGGAAGTGTAGGATTTTAGGGATGGAAAGCAGGTTTTAGAGAACAAAAAAGATCCAACATGAGATTTACCAGTAGGCACTAACTTCCATTTCGACTGTCAATAGCTGAAGGCACTTCTCTGTCTTTCACAGAGTCTATCTAGAAACAAGTCTCAGATCTGAGTTTTTCTATCCTTACCCCACATATATATATCGTAAAAGAGTTTGGTCCAAAGGGTTTGGATGTGTAGGCCACAGTCACCAGGGTAAAGAAAAATCAAATTAATTTTCCTATTACCAATCAACTCAGTCACTGTCCCACTTGCAGGCAGCCCAAAGCCCTTTAGAGAAGAAACACTGGAATATTTTGTTAATCACAAGATCATACTGAACACTTTCAGGTGTTATATAATTAGTATTTTTATCCCTGTAAGTCAAAAATATTTGGGAGAACTGCCACAATGTGGCAGTCTTGAATGTCCATTATCAGCAAATGGAGTAATAGAATGATGTGATAAACTAACTTATTGGAAATACACACTTTATTGCAATTCATTTCTCTTATTTCCCCTACTCTGTTATGACCTTACTATTTGCTGTGGCACTTACATATTCAAGGCAAGTAGTGATCCACTTTCCTCAGACACACACACACACACACACACACACACACACACACACACGCGGGCTCGCCCCTTGACACCCAATTGTAGGAGGCTGATTCATTGTGCAGTGCGGTGTAATCCGCCATTTCTTATTTAAGTAGGATGGCATCTAGAGTATTTTTCTTTCCTAACATGAAACTAAAATCTTACAAGGCCACCGCCAATATGTAATATTATCAGTCTAAACACAGAAGGAGATTGCTTCCCTTTTAAAGAAGGTTAGAGTTCAGAGGATCATAGAGCAAGACCCTCTGGAATTCTCTCTTATAACTCAGCTTGTCCTGAAGGGACCAGAAAATCAGGCCACAGCCCAGACAGAGAAAATTGTGCTACAGAGAAAATGCAGAGCTGATTCTCATCTTGCACCTGCAGAATCTGCTGTCAGCTGTTCAATTCTAAGTTCTGTGGCTTTTCTTGATTCCTGCCTGTTGGCTGGCTAATTTATTAACTCCTTAATATCTGCAGCAAAGACCACATAGGCAAATATTTATGGGATCAAGAAAAACACCAGAATGAAAGGGTGATTGAGCAGGCTGACTGAATTTTGTGTTTACTTCACTAAATCATTGCGGCGAGTTGTCTCAACAGCTGCACGCAGTCCAGAGTGGCATCTCAAAATTCAGCCTTGACTTCCTAGCCTGGCTCCCATTCATCCCACCTTCGACAGCCAGCTAGCCATTCAGTACGCCACCCTCATTTTATGCTGCAGGCAAAAAGCCAACAAAAATATGGTCACATTTAAAAGCCTTTTAAGCAGTGAGCACCTCCCTCCTTTGCCAATTGTCCCTTGCTTTTTCACATTCCTAGTTAATAGGTTTCCCCAACTCTTTTCCTGCCACATACTGTCTTGCCTGGCATCTATGCAGCAAAAGGCTGTTCTTCAAGAGGCTTTTAAATCCATTGTACCTCTTTGTGCCTTTCAGCTGCGGACTCTTCAGGTATGGGCTGTGTTTCTTGCTCAGCATATTCTGCATGTTCCAAGCCACTCACAGCAACTGCAGCAAAAATGAGGATAAAAATAAAAATAATAAATACCGTCATTTGAAGTGGAGTTTAGGGCCATGTCTGCAGTTTTCTATTTGCTCCCGGCATTCCACAGACATCCAACAAGAGGAACATTTTCAGGAAGTGTGCAATTCTGAGTTGAAATATAAATAAAATCTTTTTCTTCTTTTCTTCTCTTCTCTTCTTTCTCTTCTCTTCTCTTCTCTTCTCTTCTCTTCTCTTCTCTTCTCTTCTCTTCTCTTCTCTTTTCCTTCTCCTTCTCCTTCTTCTCCTTCTTCTTCTTCTCTGACAATTAAACTTCCCTAGTAAGTCTAGAGGCTTTGCTTTGTTGAAACATGGCTATACCATACACTGGGCTCTCTGAAAATCCTCTCCCCACCCACCTTGTTTTTATTAGTAGAAGGAGGTTAAGAAAAGACGCAAATGGTGAGCATTAGAAGCCTGAATATGGAGAGCTGGTAAAGTTCTAAGGGGCTGTATTTATATTTTTCATCTACCAAATATTATTGTCTTCTCTGTGCCAGGAATTGTGCTTAGGCAGTGGACGTAAAGGTCTATGGGAAATAGTCTTTGTCGTCGAAGAGGCTCATGGGCTAATGAGGAGAAAGCCAAGTAAATAAACAATCAATTACATACGTATTTTGAGAAATAATGCTTTGTGGCTTTGCTTGAAATTAAAATGACTTTTTGGCGCAGAGATAAGAAATCTATGGTAGGCAACTGTGCTGTTCAAAACTGAAGTAAACAGGCATTTCCCTCCTGACTATGTAAAAGAATAACGACGAGTGCCCACTTTTAAATACTGAACAATTGTATGCTCTTTGCAGGCCCTGCAATGCTGTCTGCTTTTTCTTCAACTTTGAGACCAGTGATCTCATCATGTTGCCAAAATGAATTGAGGTTTTTAAGCAACGCAGCCATTATAAATTATTCAAATACTGAAGTCTTATAATATGTTCTTTTTTTCCTGGTTTTGTCCGGTGGGTGATATTTTATACTGAGGTACAGAAAACTAGATTAGCAAAGGCTCTCAAAGATAAAACTATTTGTAACAATCGTTTTTAAGCTACTGCTATGCCTGGCATAAACTTTACATTTAAATTATTTTCCCATGATTTGTTTGTAATTCTGTCTCTCTGTTAAAGAAAGGTTCGTGTTGTTATCCTACTCGATAACCCCAGTGCCTACCATCATGGTCGGCACATAGGATACATTTAGAAGGAAGGATGGAAGGAAGAAATGAAGGAAGGAAAACGTTCAATCTTTTCTTCACACTGAAGTGGTAAACAGATCTAATCAGCCACCTGCGTCACTCCCCTTTAGAAACCACAAGTTGTTGTTTTTATTTTATACACTACACTACTTCATAGTTTAGCTTTTAAGATAAGCCAGTCACTCAATACATTCGACTTCTAACAGCCAGATGCACCATAGTTATTTTTTGTTTGTATGATTTTCTACAAAAATACAATTAAGATAATTCCATTCAAATAGATTTGGATAGTAGTGTCACTAAAAGGAAGTAACCACAAGGAGTATTTCGGTAAAGCCCCAACAGAATGAGAGTTTGTATTTTGCTCTTTCTCTAATGAAAGACAGGCTTGTGCCAAAGTGACACTTATTTTTGATTAGAGATCATGGCATAATTACGGATCATATTGTGATCTATCATACCTTACACCAGACTACATCTCCTGTATGTAGTTTGTAGGATTTATAATCATTTTTACAAGTCAAAAATTAAAAAAAAAAACTGTTACAGAATATAGGTGTGCATGCATTTAAAAAGAAAAATACTATATAAACGAACCCGAAAAGCAAATGGTTTCTAAATCTTCACTAAGGGAAAGAAAACTTGGTTCTTTCTTTCTGATTTGCTTTTCATTGATGAATGTATTCAATGCGTATTTATTGACGACCAGTTTTGTGAAAGGGGTTGCATAGATGCTGTGAGGGAAACAAAAATGAGTAGGAAATAGTCCCTGCCTCCCAGGGAACTTTTAATCTGGTGAACAAGATGACAGCACACATAAAATAAAATGTAAGGCTGAATATGATTAATGTCTCAAGGGAGGCACATTAGGGAAGTAGGGTTTGAACTGGACCTTGAAGAATTTAAAGTAGCAGAGATGTGAAGAAGACTTCATAAGCAGAGAAAAATGGCACTTGCTAGGGCTCCATGACAGGAGCATGACAGAAGTATTGGGATGAAGGCTTGAGTAGAGGTATTTGGATACAAACTATGAAGTTTAGACTTAAATTCAGGGAATACTGGGCAGTTATTTTTTATTTTATTTTTTTTAAAGCAGGCTCCACACCCAGCATGGAGCCCATTGTGGGGCTTGAACTCACAACCTTGAGATCAAGACCTGAGCTGAGATCAAGGGTCTGTCGCTTAACCAACTGAGCCACCTAGGTGCCCCTGGGCAGTTATTTTCAAATTCAGAAAGTAGAAATGATGTGTTTTTTTCCCGGAGATGAGGCTGTCAATCTGTTGGGTGGCTAGGTATGTGGGCGAGCTGAGTTGGGAGGGTGAGGTGGACACCAGGATAGGGGTATCACTTATTGGATTTTGGCTGTTGGTAACTAAGTAGTGCGTACTAGATGAATACTGTGGCTGTAGGAGCTGCTAAAATTTGTCCCAAGTAATGGGAAACAATCAAAGGGAATGGCACCAAAATTTTAAGCAGGGAAGACAAGGAGATTTGTGGTATTAGACAGAAAGAGGAAAATTAGATGGAGAAACAGGGTTAGTGGGAAAGACACGAATTTGGTTTTTAACTTTTTGTATTTGAATTGCTGTTTGTATGTTCAGGTTGGGGACAGCCATCAGTGAGTCATCAAATGGAGGAGAGAGGTCAGGGCTAGAGACAGAGATTTGAGAATCATTTGCATTGTGATGATAATTGAACCTTCACAAGGGAATAAGTTCTCAAAAAGAGAAAAAGGGTGGTGAGAGAGGAGAGCTATGCACAGAACCCGCATACTTAAATTTAACAAGATGAGCCCGCAGGGGAGACAGAGGTAGGGTCATCAAAAAGATTAAGGGAAGGGTTATAGGGACTGAGAAAGCAAAGAGTTTGAAAAATGAGATGAGGTCAATAGTAACCAGAAATGTTCACTTTTTAAAAAAAGTTCTCATTTTAAAAACATCAGTTTTTTGCATGTTTTTGGTGTTATATATCTCACATGTGTGTTCTGTGGAAGAAGATACACTAAACTATTAGTAATTGTTAATCCAGAGGAGTGAGGGGTGTAGATTTTCTTTGTGTAAGTATATAAAGGTATATCAGTCAGGATCCCAGGAGGAAACAGATGGCACTTTCAAATTAGGGTAATCAAGAAGTGTTTAATAAAGAGACTATTTCCAAACATGTGGAAAAGGTGTTGGGAAAGCACAAAGATTAGTGTAGTACCCCAGGACTAGCAACAGCAGGGGTTGTTAATGTCCCTAGGCCACATAGACGAGGAGACGGAGCAATTTCTGGAACGCAGGGGAAAAGAATGGTAAAGGGAGGGCCACCTTGAGAGAAGATATGACTTTGGTTAAGGAAGCAACAAGCCTGAGGGGACCTCTAGCAAGGAGACTAGGTGATAAATACTCCAGCTACACCATCTTCCACTCTTGGATTTTTTTCTGTTTGTTTGTTTGTTTATCACGTAATCTCCACACCCAATGTGGGGCTCAAACTCACAACCCCGAGATCAGGAGTCACATGCTCCACTGACCGAGCCAGCCGGGTGTCCCCACTCTTGGATTTCCTGCTGCAGATTGTCCTAACCCAATCAGGAGCTAGCTGTCCAGGGAACATGGCTAGACAGGGCAGCTTCCTGAGGCACAGCAGGGTGGGCAAGGGTCTGGATGGGCAAATGGAAGATATTTGGCACATACTGTATTGTGTGAATTTTTTTCTTTCAAAGATTTTATTAATTTTATTTGAGAGAGAGAGAGAGAGAGAGAGAAGTATTGAGAGAATGAGTGGGAGGAGGGGCAGAGGCAGACGCGGAGCAGGGAGCCGGATATGGGGCTAGATCCTAGGACTCTGGGATCATGACCTGAGCCGAAGGCAGACGCTTAACCGACTGAGCCACCCAGGCGCCCTGTATTGGGTGAATTTGAAAACAAAATTGTGTATTACCTCTTTGGTTTCTTAAAGGTGTGTGTGTAACTTTCTGCATAGCTTATGCATTCACATAATATCAAATTTATAAAGTAATTCAGTGTATAAATAATGATTAAAGAAAAATAATTGATAACCTGCCTCCCAAAAAAGCCACTAGCTTAGATGGTTTTCTATTGAGATTTTACAAAACTTATAAGGGATAAGTAGTATTTATTTTATATAAATTGCTCCAGTAAAAAAAAAAAAAAAAAAAAAAAAAAAAAAAAAGAACAGAAGAGAAGTTGTCCTGTTGCCCAGCTAATTTAATGAAGCTTGTGTAAGTTTGATACAAAATCAAGATAAAGGATAAAGAAGATAGAAGTAAAGCATAATCCTATGTCATTTGTGGATATGGGTGCAATAATTTAAAATAATATATTAGCTAACCAAATCCAACAGTTTATTAAAAAAAAAACAGTACACATGGATCAAGTAGTATTTATCCCAAGAATGAAAAGATAGTTCAACATCAAAAAAATGTATCAATGTCTTTCAGTTTAATAACAGACCAAAGAAGAAGTATCCTATGATGATTTCATGGGACACAAAAAGCAATCTTCTTTGTGATAAAAGTTGCAGAGTAAAGTATTAATACTTATTTATGATAAAATTCACAGAATATTGGAAGCTTCAAAGAACTTCCTGAACTATTTAGGAAAAATTGTGATAGATTTCCTGGAATGAATGAGAAGCACTTCCGTTGAAACAAAAAAACAAGAATAGGAGGTTTACAATTTAAACATAACCATTGGAGGTCCTTGTCTATCTTGTAAAGTAAAAAAAAGGCATGAGGCATATTGGGATTGGAAGAGATAAAAATCATATTAGCAGATGATATGATTATCTATACAGAAAACCCAACTGAATAAACGTACTATGAGTGCTAACAAAACCTGAGCAAGGGCAATAGAAATAGACAAATCAACTCAAAAAAGCACTTCTTTTGGACAAATTATTCTTACAATAAAAATAAGATACTTGAAGAAATATAAAGATTTATGTTTTTGGTTTCCTTTAATAGAAAAATAGAAAAGGGCATAAATAAGATTTGAGCCAAAGGAGAGAGATACTGTTGTCATGGTTGGTATGATGTAACCTAGCAAATTTATCAGTCTTCTCCAACTATACATGCAAAGTAAATGAATTTCTAATAAAAATTCTTACTGATTTTTCAGAATGTAACAAATTTTAAAATTTATATAATGGCTGAAGACCCCTACATTTCTAAAAAAAGTGCATAGAAAGTTGAATCAAATATATAGTAGTCACTCTCACTCATCAGATATGAAGACATACGATGAAGGATGATGAGGCTGCTGTTGTCCCAGCAACATAGAAACAGACCAATGAAGCAGAATTGAGAGCTCAGAAATAGATCTAAGTATACGTAAGGACTTATTATATGATAAAGGTTTGTATCACAAGGCAATTTTAAAAGGACAAATTGTTAGTAGATATTAGGATAACTGTCTCATTATATGGAGAAAAATATAGACCTCTAACTTATGCAAAGTTTGGCTCCAGAGAGATTAAAAACCTAAATATAAGAGATAAATTTATAAATAGAAGAAAATGTGAACCAAAATCCTTGTCACCAAGGGGTAGGGAGAGGCTTTTTAAACAAAATCTCAAAAGCACCAATGATAAGTCAAAAAAGAGTGGTTGGATTTGGCTATAGCAAAATTAAGGACTTTGTTCAATGTAACGCACTGCAGATAAAGTTAACAAACAGATGTTAGTTTGGGAAAGGATATTTGCAGTGTTTAAAACAAGACAGGGATAATGTCCAAAATAATGCAAGATCTCCTTAGGGCAACAAGAAATAGGTAGGAAACCAAAGAGAATAACTGATAAAATTCATAAGAGGGTAAGCAGGTAGTTCACAAAAGAGGTTTAAATGAATAAAAAAATATATAAAGAGTTGCTAAAGTTCATTATAAAGAGGTAAAATTCAAAGTAAAGCAACCAGGAAATATCACTTTACAAGTATTTGAATGGCAGCAGTTGGAAGATGGATAGCACCGAATATTGGAGAGGATGTGGGGTAGTGGAGATTTTTGCACTGCAGGTCAGGATATAAATTGTACAGTCATTCTGGAAAGCAATCCTATGCATAACAATCCCACTCAGGAATATATTTTCTCAGAGAACTAGCAAAACTTTGAGGGGGGCCCGTTTCTGGATGTGATAGTATCTATCCCTAATGGAGGTAGGGAGATGCATCAATAAGTAAATTCAATCAACAAGTAAATGTAATCAATAAATAAAAATAGAGCGAATGCATACTATGAAATGCTATGCAGCAGTAAGACGCCAATGAACTAACTGGTCATGGAGAAATTTAAAACACATAATCATGAAAGAAAAAAACAGGAATGAGAATTATAGCACAAAGACTATTTATTTAAATACAACATATAAATTCTGCACAAAATCACTATACCTGTTTTATAATGCTTCACACATCCTACCGATCTCTTTAAAACAAGTGAGTGTTCAGAGGAGAGAACTGAGAATGAAAATTAAAGAAAGAGTGAAATAAAGTGAGGAAAGGGGATCTTGCATGCACCGATGATGACAACATTCTGAGAAACTGAGACCACAGTTAAGTCAACCTTCTGCCTGTGCACCTAAGTTTCAAAATCTAACAACAACAATAATAACAAACCAACTTTTAGGTGGTTTTCAATCTTTTGCTACAATGGTTTTGTCATATATCATCTTGTAATAAAAAATGCAACATTTTTGTCCTTGTACTATGCATTTCTGGGGTGTCTCCCCTACTTCTATTCTTTCCTAAGAGAGACTCATGGTATCACAGCCAGGGAGGTAACATTATAGCTATGTGCCTACCTGACATCCAGGTGTTTACATGGCCTCATATTTGAAGTTTCAGTGATCTGAGAGACAAAGTCTACTTCACTGACTTTCAAATATTTTGGTCTCGGGAATCCTTAATACTCTTAAAATTATTGAGGATCCCAAAGAACTTTTGTTATTTACCACATTAGAAATAAAAATTTTAAGTATTTAATAATTTAGAAATAATCATAAAACCATAAATGCTAACATAATATTTAAAGATGAAAAATAATTATATTTTGCAACACAAACATTTAGTGAGGAGAGTGGCATCATTCTACATGTGTAAAAATCTCTTTCATGTCTGGCTTAATAGAAGCCAGCTGGATTCTCATATTTGCTTCTGCATTCATCTCTTGTGAAATGTTGTTTTGATTGAAGTATATCTAGAAAATCCAGCTTCACACAGACATGTAGTTGGAAAAGTGAGGAGTATTATAACAGCCTTTTCAGATAATCGTGGATATTTTTCTTTGATACTGCACCAAAGCTCGACAAGTGGTAGATTCTTTTTTTTTTTTTTAAAGATTTATGTATTTATTTATTGGAGACAGCCAGCGAGAGAGGGAACACAAGCAGGGGGAGTGGGAGAGGAAGAAGCAGGCTTCCAGCGGAGGAGCCTGATGTGGGGCTCGATCCCGGAATGCCAGGATCACACCCTGAGCCGAAGGCAGACGCTTAACGACTGCGCCACCCAGGCACCCTGACAAGTGGTAGTTTCTTAAAGGTTATTATCAATGTGAAATCTGAAACTATTATCAATGAACTTTTTATAGTTTGTTATATTAAGATCCATTGGCGTGTCTTGTACTTTGATGATACTTTTACCCGTGTATGATTTTGTAATTTCATGTTCCGGTCATGTGGAAAATGTTGGTTCATCGATTATGCAATATTAAAAAAAATCACACTCATTAATTATAACACTGATGTCATCAGAAGAGTCCTTAAGCATTTGGAAGCTGTGAAGCTCATGGTGGTGGATACAAGATTTCCAAAATTTTAATTTTCACTTGAACCACAAGTCTTATCATTGGCAACAGTACTGTCATTTTTTCCCCTTGAGGTTACAGATTCACTTTGCTTATTTTTGAGAAAATACCAAATATTCAAGTCTGGATAAATCATGGTGTGTTTGCCAATTGTTCTTTCAAATAAAAATGGTGTTCCATGAAACAAGGGGCTAGTACTTCAGCCTACAACTCAACGGCAACTCTAAGTATGAGATACCCATGGTGGTGGTCCTCTATTCAGTATGCAGCAAAAGTGCTTCATGCACTTTTTGTTAACATGGAATATTAAAAAGACTTGTACTCGAGGATTGAGATTTAATAAAACGAATAATTTCTACTGATTCATCAAGGACATTCAATGAAACTGGCGTTCTTCTGTGCACTGTGGTGAACGACAATGCTAGAAGGGGTTTTTTTGTGTGGCTCTTGATATGTGCAAGGGTGGCAGCTGTTGTGAGAATTCTTGATTTCACACACCCTTTCTCAGAGTCCCTCTCTTCCCGCTCCTTACATTTGAAGAAGGGTTCCTGAATTAGCAGAGTTTGATTTCTCCTCCCAGGGACGCAGAACAGTACTTGGGAGGAGGACCCAGAAGTTGCCTGGGAAGACGGGAGGGAGGAATGAGAGCGAGAGAGATTTGGATTATATTCTCTAGTCTGACTGTATTGGTAGTTTTAGAAATTTCCATGTCAGAACTTATTTTTAACCTCTGAGTGTTAGAATGGGGAAAGTATTTCTAACAATGATTTCAGAAACTTTACAATAAAAAATATTGCCTTTTTTTAAAAGCACTTCTTCATGACGAAAACCATTTCATGAAGTCAAGAGGCAAATATTTGTGACTTATGTCAAACAAAGGACTAACCTCCTTAATGTATAAAGAACTCCTGGATATAGGAGAATAATGGATGGAACATATGAACAGATATTTCACAGACAAGGAAATATGAATGGCTCTTTAACATGAAAAGATGTTCAACTTCACTCTTTATAAGTGCAAATTACAGCTACAATGAAATACCATTTCCCACTTACCAAATCAACCAAATCTTTAAGTTTGATAATATATTGGCAAGACTGTAGGGCAGAGGATATTACTGTACACTGCTTATAAGACTATAAATTGTTACATCCCTCATGGAGGACAATTTAGAAGTATCTCTCGAGATTGCAAATGACCTTTTGCCCCAGCAATTCCTCTTCTGGGGAGTTTTTTCTGTAGATGGATTTGCACATGCATTTATGTGAAATTACGTTTAAACAAAGTTTTTGTTTTGTGTGTGTCTTTTTTTTTTTTTGGTATGGGTTTTATTTGTAAAAATTTAGAAGTAACTAACATTAATATGGAACTAATAATAGTGGTCGAATGTTGAAGGAGCTCATGGTAATGAGGCATATCAGGGACAGGAATAGGGAGGGGGACTTTTCACCGCAGATCTATCTTTATATATTATATCTTGAAAAAATTTGAATATATCATCCCATTTGTAAAGGATTAAAAAAATTTCTCTATACCACCTGGCAAGTACTAAATTTCTCCTCTCTAGCTACTAAGATACAAAATGGGAAGAAAAGGAATCCCTCTGTTTTTTGCTGAAGCGAAACTGAAATTATGTACCTAATGGTATCTTATTTTCAGCAGTCACCTAATGCGTATTGATTGGATGAATGAAACAAATGGGTAATGACATGGGATTGCTATTAGGTAGATTTTCTGGTAATAGTGCACACAAAAGATAAAATTCACTTTGAGTTCCACTGTCTTTCCACCTGGGGACATTAATCTTCTTTCCTACCCTTTTTTCCTTCCTAGTTTTTTCATTTTCATAAACGTGAGATAGCACTCATATCCCACTATCTAGATCTGAATAAAAACATGTTTGAAGGAAGAAGTACTTCGTGTGAATGGACCGATGTCTGTGTGTATCCTGGTGGTTCTGAATTATGCCCATTTTCTTTTACAAACAATATACGAGGGTCTATATTATGCCAAATCAACTGCCTCGAAATGGAAAATTTTATTTAAAGCTTCGAGTACATGTAGACAGAAGCTGGATTGCTGAGTTCAAGTCCCAGAGTTTGAGATCTTATAATTGATCTACTGATTCCTGAATGTGAATACTTTTCCTATGTCTGAACAATTACTTGGTCAGAAAATATCCCATAAGAACTTAGAGTCTAGTAAATCAAAATATATATTTACTGTACTATAATGTAATGTAATACAATACACCATAATATAATGTAATATATGACAAGAATAAGAATATGTCAAGAATAAGAATAAGCCTCTTATTTTCTCGTTAAACTCTCATGAATTATCATACATAATACAAATCATTATAAATTCTTTTGTCATATACTGTAATTGCCATACATTTTTGCCTACTATGCTT
Source organism: Ursus maritimus (assembly GCF_017311325.1). Lineage (NCBI taxonomy): Eukaryota > Metazoa > Chordata > Mammalia > Carnivora > Ursidae > Ursus > Ursus maritimus. The sequence goes on from NW_024426552.1 coordinate 81,502,443, forward strand.
TTTGTTTGTTTGTTTAAAGATTTTATTTTTAAGTAATTTATACACCCAACGTGGGGATTGAAACTGCAACCCTAAAATCAAGAGTCGCACACTCTATGGAATGAGCCAGCCAGGCACCCCTCCCCTATTACGTTTTGGGTTTTTTTTCCCCCCTTACTATAAACAACAGAAGTTCAGAATACATTTACATAGTGTCAAATTTCTGACAAATAACTGGAAAACAGAGCAAAGATGCAATTTAGTTTGTTTGATGAAGCATTTTACACTATTACATATGTCTTTATGGGCATATGTATATATATACATATATATACACAAAATAATCCATCTACCACTTTTTAAAAAGCTTGCATTGATGAAAAAAATGCATATTTATAAATGACATAATTGTAAGGCATTCATTTTTGACATAACACCTCTGTGATTAAATTATTCCTTGTTTTTCTAAGAAAAAATTATTATCCTAAAGACTCTGAACTTTAATAACTAATAAAATTAAGACCAAATCTCTTAAACTTATTCCAATGATGAAATCGAATTACTTCATTTTTATTTTAAGTGTAAGGTTATTTTTGGAAAAGTAGGAGATAAAACTTTATATTTAGAAGAAAAAGCAGAAATAGTTCTAATGGGGGGATATCCATTTTTATCTTTACTGTGTTGCATAGAAATTTCTGGGAATGGCATCGTTTCAGACTTGGAGGCATCGCTGCTCTATTTTCACATATGGTTGGAATGAGAATTCCCTTGCAGTGCCTGCCTCCCATTCTCACATGGGAGGAGCCAGAACACAGCTATGGAGTAGTCTGTCAAAGGTTTTTTTCATTATTAACAGAAAAGTTATATTGTCTGCCTGCCCGAAAATGTTTATGGAAACTTGTGATTTCTACGTCTGGAATTCATTTTTGAGAGTGCATGCAAATGAAACAGTTGAAGAGGTAACAGATACTTTACTGCAGTGCAGACCCAACTTGAGGTCTGAGATACAACTGCAGCAGATCTTCGAAGCTCTTCAACACGGTTGAGAAACCCTCAAATGGTTTATCCTGAGAAATGCTGGAAGCTCTTAGAAGCTACTTTTTAAGATAGATTCCCTCATTTCTAAAATAGCTCTATTAAAATCTCACCGAGAAGCACAGGTAGGATTTTTGGGTGTGACTTAAGAACTTTGGGCGATGTTCACCAGCAAAGCCTAATAATGTAGTTAATCTAAAATTTCAAATAAAGGCAGCAAAATTTTCACAAGTATCTTCCAAATGCAATTCCTAAAATAATTGGTATGTCTCCACTTGTCATTATCTATAGGAGCGATTCTTTCGCATTAATTAATCTTTCACATTTCTGTGGAAACATAGGAATATGAAGGCAACACAGTACGTTTTTCATCATGTAATGGGTTCATTTTAAAATAGGACTATCCTTTACACGAAGATTATGTCATGTTCTACTTTCAGTTGTTAAAAAGTTTATCTTTTATTACATAGCAGTGGTGATGGATAATAATTTTTTGCTTTTTTTTTTAAAGATTTAATTTATTTATTTATTCGACAGAGATAGAGACAGCCAGCGAGAGAGGGAACACAAGCAGGGGGAGTGGGAGAGGAAGAAGCAGGCTCATAGTGGAGGAGCCTGATGTGGGGCTCGATCCCAGAATGCCAGGATCACGCCCTGAGCCGAAGGCAGACGCTTAACCGCTGTGCCACCCAGGCGCCCCGGCTTTTGTTTTTTTTAATTTAAAGATTGTATGTTTTTATTTATTTTCAGAGACAGAGCGCACAAGCAGGGGGAGCAGCAGGTAGAGGGAGAAGCAGGCTCCCCGCTGAGCAGGGAGCCTGATGTGGGACTCAATCCTGGGACCCTGGGATCACGACCTGAGCCAAAGACAGATGCTTAACTGACTGAGCCACCCAGGTGTCTCAGTAATAGTTTGTTTTTAGCATCTTTTTGGTGGCAGTTTTCTGTAATCTAAGTTTTTGGAGTTTTTATTAGTTTTTAAATCCAGAAATATAGGAGCTGTATTTCACACAATATTAAAACATCCACATAAAAAGCAAAAATTCAGGAATTAGTGCCCGAAAACATTCAATTTACCAAATAACTTTTCATCAAGACATGGAGAGATTTGCTCTGGATTAACAATTAAATATGGTCTACTATAAATGCAAATATTAATGCATAAATCCATTCAAATGGTCAACAAATAACATGGGGTGAATTTGAAAGCGAGTTAAAGAAGTATGAAAAGTGACCGTGGCCTGGGATGGATGGGCTAAGGAAGAAGCTAACAGACTGAAAGGTCACACTTGCCATGACATTGAAATTATTTTATAGGCTTGGCTTAAGAAATGGGATTTTATGTTGAGTCAACTGAATCTAAGATTAAAGAGAGGAGAATGAGAGGTCTCTTCTCTTTGTCGACCTTGATGAATTAAGAATGGTGTGAGCAGCGGGTGATGAATGAAGGCCCAAAGGTAATTAAATCTGTACTATGAACTCTTTGCCCGTCTTATTTAAAGACAGGCTGCTCTGGTCCTAGAGCCTAGTAGTTGCTCTATAAATATTTGGTGGATGAAGAACGTGAAAGAAGAAAGAGAAGGTAGCTGCTGGGAAAGCAGCAGTGGAGAATTGTGCAGAACACCAAGAAAATGAATTTTAGGAATAGCTAATCAATTCAGAGTTTTTTGAAGGCCTCTTTTAATCCAGGCAACATAATCTTATTTGCTATCAATTGCTCTAGCAAGCACAGTATGGATGGTGATACTCAGAATTATTTATTTAAAAAGATTTTGTATTGGCCAACAGCTGCTACTACTGGAATTTACAGGATAACTAGAAGACTAGGAATTTGTGGTTTAAGATGGTCCTAAATCCCTTAGTAATTCTAAAGCTTTAGTGATCTTTTTCTTTATGCAAAGAATTTCACTTGTAGTTACATATTTATGGGCCTAAGATCATTATTAGCTCCTTAAAATCACCAAGTAATAGAGTTGGAAAGCGATTTCAAAGACAATCTATATCATCTTTCCTGTTTATAAAAACAAATTTTCAAAGATGCCAATGACACTTCGCACTGTGTTACATCAGGCCTACTTTCAGATTGCTTATACTTACCAAAAACAAGCAGCTTGTTATTGGTTCTTAGAAGTTTTTGGCCAAAGAGCCAAAATTTGGTAGGGAATATGTATGAATGAGATTCATGAAAATTTACCATTTTGTCAGATTACCTTTTTGAAGTATGATTAAGTATAAGATCTCAGTTTCATTATTTCTCTTGACTTAATTTCCCCATTAACCAAAAGGGACACCATTTCATGGATTATTGCCATAAAAGAATTGCATTGGCATCTTAATGATTTAATGCTCAAATATACAAAAGCCCAGATGGTCTTAATGAATCACAAATTTTGGTGTCTAATATATATGTGATAAACCGACAACACAGGACCATTTCTGTGGGATGTTAGAATTTTCGACAGTAAGTTTGCTCTCACTAGTTCAGCTCATGTTAACATACTTATGTGTCTCCTCCCCTGTTTCAACGCATGCAGTACAGCACTCACTAATTATTTCTATTGTGTGTGCTAGACATTTGAAAGTGTGTGGTCTTGCAAACTATGAGGCAGATTGGAATTCTTTATAGCATAAAGTTAGTGACATACAGTTGCTTCAAATCATAGCCACTATTCTGGTAGCCAAAAGAAATGCAGTGATATAATAGAGGCTCCTTCCCTTCCTATGTATAATTAAAAGTTCTCAAAAAACACTTGGAAAATGATCTCTCTCATTCAGGAGAGCAACTTGCGTTTGCAAACTTTACGTTGTTTTCCCAAAGGCTTATTGCATACCTGCACACGTGTGTGTGTCTAAGAATTGTTTTCAAAAATCACGGAAGCAAAGACAGAAATCCACTTTATCAAATGATGGGTGATGAGACCAATTGAGCTATTCACCATGTGCTTAGTGTCCTCTTTGGGATGTCGCTGTTCCTCCATCTTTGCTGTCTGGCATTCCCCAGCCAGCGGGCCTCACTGAGGTCTCCTTCCTGCGGTTTACTCAGGCTTGAACGGAACATACACCAACTTGTCCTCCGTGCCTTCTGCTCATTCCCTCATTTGGGGATGACTCTCCTTCTCTGAGTCTGGTTGTCTCGGGATGGGGGGAGAGCATCTTATTTCTGAAGTATAATGTCTCTATGTGCCAAGGAGGCACGGCAGGATGAAGTTACCATGCGTTCCCTATTCCCTCTTCACTGCTGCTGCTCTTTTGAAGGCCGTCCCCCACATCACCTTTCACTCAAGTATGCTTTGCTAGTTTGGAGAGATTTATGATTGTACGTCTAAACGCAAATAAAAGGAGGAAGTATGCTAATGAATCTTAATAGGGACTGTGCAATCAATTTTCTCACGAGTTTTAAGCAACATATTCCTAGACTCTAGGATAGCAACATATCTCAGGAAAACCATAAGCATGTTTCATACCGATTATATCTTATATGTATAGCTTATGTCCAGCAAACGATCATTTACTCCCACCGTAAATTACGGAGCCTTGTTAAAAGCACTCCTCCTGGGTCCTCCCCTTTTTGGGCTGAGGAAAAGTTGGCACCTCCCCGAAGGAGGTGGAAACCCGAGGAAGACAGGGTCTCGTCCTACTCTGTCCTTACACACTGAGCCTCCTGAACAGGAGTTCCTCATGTGTGTGCAGAGAATAAGTAATCTGTGTCTGAGGATTTTTTTTTTTCATGTAAAGTTAAATTGTATCCAGCTGCTCCAGCTGTTTTCATTTCACATTTGAATGTTTACTATTTTACTGAGCTGGGAAAGCAGCTCTTGAGTGTTGCATGTATCATTCTAAAAAAGGAACTTTTGCTGTCCTTAATAGCTAAAGGACCAGAACTGTCCAGAAGGGCAGAGACCATGACTGTCTTATTCCACATTGAATTTCCAGGATCCAAACGGGTATTTGGTACCTTGTCAGTACTCATAATGTATTTAAGAGAATAAAGAATGATTATTGCTCTCCTAATTGATAAAACAAGTAACGATGCCTACATGGTATAATTGTAACTACATGAAGGCAAAAAATTAAATTGCCTTGCACTGTGTTTTTGAATATACATATATTATAAACTATATAAGGCATTTTTATTGTTGATTTGCTTATTTATTTTTTTCACAATTTTTTAAAAAATCTTGGAGTCTGAGAGCACTTGTAAGAGGAATATTTACAGAGGTTTTCTGTTGCATGACACTTTGAAAGACACATGAATTGTAAGGTTTTACTTTTTGAGGCCTTGTCCACATCAGTTATCCTAAGCTAACTGACCAGAGTGTTTCCTATAGTTCAAAATTCAAAACATAGAAAGTTTCTTCTCCCATCCTTAACTCCTGGCCACCTCACTCCTGTCCTTGCAGTTGACATTATTAATTTCTGGTGTAGTTTTCCAAAAATAATTCATGCTTTTAAGATTTAACAGCTAAGGGGCGCCTGGGTGGCTCGGTTGGTTAAGCGTCTGCCTTTAGGTCAGGTCATGATCCCAGGGCCCTGGGATTGAGCCCCACATCAGCGGGGCCCCTGCTCAGCGGGGAGTCTGCTTCTCCCTCTCCCTCTGTCTGCCACTCCCCCTGCTTGTGCTCACTCTCTGTCAAATAAATAAAATCTTTAAAAAAATTAATAGCTAATTAAAATTTAGCTCGTGTAGAGCTTTCCATATCAATTTATATAGAGCTTCTTCTTTCTGTATGGCCCCGTATTCTGTTGCATGGATTTACTATAGTTTATTTAAATGATTCCTCAGTAATGAGCATTCAAGTCATTTCCAATATTTTCCAATATATTACAAACAATGGTGCCACAAATAATGTTGTGCACGTGTCCTTCTGTACACACGCATTTCATTAGAATAAATTCCTAGCTGTAGAATTGTTATATTAAAGGTATATGCGTTTAAAATTTTGATATTTACCAAACTGCCTAAAGGATAGGTCTCAATTGTTTTTTTCTTTTCTTTTTTTTTTTTTTTAAAGATTTTATTTATTCATTTGACAGAGATAGAGACAGCCAGCGAGAGAGGGAACACAAGCAGGGGGAGTGGGAGAGGAAGAAGCAGGCTCATAGCGGAGGAGCCTGATGTGGGGCTCGATCCCAGAACGCCGGGATCACGCCCTGAGCCGAAGGCAGACGCTTAACGACTGAGCCACCCAGGCGCCCCTCAATTGTTTTTTTCTTAACAATTTGCTTGACTCGAACTATTCTACAAGCAGATTTTTTATATTTTATAGTCACACCTAGAAAACTGAATCCTACGATCCGTAAGTGGGAAGGGCAACCGTGTTAATGGAGTGATTTAAGGATCACTGAGAGTCCTACCAGCACAAATATCTGGAAGTCACCAGCCTGTCATAATGTCCTTCAAGGCAATCCATAGAGACTTTCTGTGTGATAATCATCCCCGAGGCTTTGCTTTTGGCTATAATAATTAGTCGCTAGTATTCATATCTTGATAAACTATAAAATGTCTCTTTGATTCTTTCCTTTTTCTTGTGTGTACTTCCTTTTTATCTCCTGACAGACTGATGTGACATCCCATGGCCTTTTTACTATTATAACCTGTGGAACATTCAAATTACACAGAACTTTACTATCACTCTGGGAGTCGGGGGGAGAAAGGGAGGAAAAGAAGGAGAGAAAAACTTAATTCTTCACAATTTTTTGGTTAAAATGCCCTGGAAGAATCTACATTTTCATTGTGAATCTGCACAGTTACTGTTTGTGAACGTATTCCTGCCAACGGGGTTAATTTTGTCTGAGCAGATGAGTGTCACTCTGAAAAAAAGAGTATTGTGCTCTACGGACACTGCTGACCCCCAAAGCACGGAACATGATACAGGACTGGGAACTCCAGCCTCACTTAAAAGTTGAAGCTTAACTTAAAATTGATCATTTCTGTTTAGACTAAATAATATGGTTGTCCATTGTGGTCAGCTAGGAAGGAATTGTTTTTCCCCCTAAAGTTTACAGTATCCACTAGCTGTTTTTCTTTTTTCCTTGCAGGTTAGTAATATCTCAGGAAAACCATATACTGCCTCTGAGAGTAGAATGGGAGTGAGGTGTCCAAGAAAGCTAAGAGCAGGTGAAGTAGAAAGGGACTGCCATATAAAAAATGTTAGGAACAGAGAAGTAGGATGGCAGGAATAGATAACCTATTTAATATGTAATGCATTCAGAAGTTTAGTGGCTTCCAATATTGGTGAATTACAGGACATTCCTGCAGCCCAGCTGCACTAGTGTCTGGGAAAGTTGAACTCAGCAGCCCCAGTCTACGAACCCATACAGAGCTGGGTGGATGAGGGAGCCACGTTCAGAAGGCAGCCAAGTCCTATTCAGTAATAGCACTTCACTTCAAAGGTGCTCAGCACAGTACTAGGGGCTCCATACCTGTCTGCATGGACGACCCTCTAACCCTTCTCAAATCAAAGTGCTCTCCGAATAGGATTTTATATGCTTCAGAGACACTGGCTTTTAATTATTCCCGTGTTGCAAATGAGACATTAAGCATCACGGAAAACTCAAGAACATGAGCAAATAAAAAAACAAGGCTCTGGTTAGACTGAGCTTATGAACACAAGACTCTACTTTCCACTTTGCACAGACAGTGAATCTCTATCACTGAATTTCAGTGACTCTTCCTATGAAAAACATTTTTTTCCTTTTCTTCTTGATAGTCTGTGTATGTTTGTTGTCAAATATGAAAAAAATAACTGTGATAGAAGAAGGGAGAAAGCTTTTGAGATCTGTGATTTTGGTTTATGTAAAGCTGCTTTACAAGCAGTTTCTTGTTGGGTCAACAAGCCTGTGTGTATTTTGGCATAAAACAGAGAGTGCGAGTGCCTAATCCATTCAGAATAACCCTTTCAGGGATGTTGAGATATCCAGGCGATAAACTGACAGCAATAGAGGAGGGTGAAACATTAGGAGAACAGTATCAACCATTACAAAAAGCTGCAAAAACTGGATTCCCTGGTTTGTAGACTTGCTATTTTCTACCTACATGATTATTGGAATTTCTGTTGTAACTTTCAGAGAATCTCTTTGTCTTAGGGTATTATTATATACTTATATCAACACGCAGTATGGTGTCATGGGAAAAGCACAGAACTTGGGAAATCAGGTAGACCTATCTGAGTTTGAGTCCCATCTCTGCCACTTTTTTTTTTTTTTTAGATTTTATTTTTAAGTAATCTCTACATCCAGTGTGGGGCTTGAACTTCCAACTTAAGATCAAGCATCACATGCTCTACCGACTGAGCCAGCCAAGTGCCCTTCTGCTACTTTTTTATTTCTTTTTTTAATTTATTTATTTGTCTGAGAGAGATTGAGAGTGTGAGCACAAGCAGGGGGAGCAGCAGGCAGAGGGAGAAGCAGGCTCCTTGCTCAGCAAGGAGCTCGACGCGGGACTTGATACTAAACCCTAGGATCATGACCTGAGCCAAAGGCAGACACTTAACTGACTGAGAACCTTAGGTGTTCCTACTTTTTTTTTTTTAAAGATTTTATTTATTTATTTGGGGGGGGAAGGGGCAGGGGGAGGGGCAGAAGGAGAGGGAGAGAGACTCAAGCAGACTCCATGCTGAGCATGGAGCCTGATGAAGGGCTCGATCCTAGGACCCTAGGATCATGACCTGAGCCAAAACCAAGAGTCCGACACTTTAACTGACTGAGCCAGCCAGGCTCCCCCCTCTGCTACTTTTTAGCTGTATAAATGTAGACTAAATTACTTCACGTCTCCAAACCTCAGTTTCCTCATCTGTATTATGGAGGACGATAGCTATAACTTGTCGTCTTTATAAGGACCCTAGAGGGTAATTTACATTAGCCATCTCCCACAATGCCTGACTCTAAGGACTCCTTATGTGTTCATCCCCTCTAGACTGTCCTCTGCCTGACGCCACAGATAAAGGCAATCGAAGTGTTAATAAGTATGTATGTACATTCCAGAACAGATTTAAGGTGGTTATAATTTGCTGGTTCGACCCAACGGTTTCCTAAGGAAATCTGAGAATGAGGAAGTTATTTTTCCTCTTTCACGAGAGACATTTGAAGAGTAAGAAAGTTCCCTTTTTCTTTTTTCCACTCTGTGCATTATATTTGACTATCTTGGGATAAGTGGCCTGAAAACATATTGGTAAATTGTACAACATTATGAATGTACTGTCAGTAATTTTATGTATTGTATCACAAATAACAAAGAAAACAATAGAAATAGGTATTGTTTTTCCTTTAAAAAAATATATTGGCAAAGCCGTGGTTCCAGGTAAATAGTCTATTCATCCATTGCTTTATAGCTAAAGTGAACAGCTGATACAAATTAAAAAAAAAATGGCTGAAGAGTTTAGACTGTAGCATATCTTTAAAAACTCAGTATAAAATGTTTATCACAGAATTACTTATAATAGTGAAATACTGAAAGCAATCTAAATGGCTCATATTAGGAAAATGGGTAGCAACAATATTTAAGATTTATTGAACACTTAACAATGTACCAGAAATGCTTTTAAGTATTTCACATGTATTAACTTATTAATTCTTACAATAAAACAATGGTAGGTAGTACTACATTTACATTACATGGTAGATAGTAATCACATTAAAAAAAAATTTTATTTATTTATTTGAGAGAGACAGAGCAAGACAGAGAGCATGGGCCTCGGGGAGGGGCAAAAATAGACTCCCCTCTGAGCAGAGAACCCAATGCCGGACTCGATTCCAGGACCCTGGGATCATGACCTGAGCCAAAGGCAGACACTTAACTGACTGAGCCACGCAGGTGCCCCAATAGTATTCACATTTTACAGATGAGGAAACGGGCACAGAGGTGTTAGTAAATTGCTCAAATTCACATAGCTGGTAAATGGCAAAGCAGGATTCCTACGTAGACGTATGATTGTGCAGCCCAAATTTGATGTATTGAGATAATGTAATATTTTGCAACCTTAAAATGCTTCCTCAAACATTTTTTAAAAGACTTATTTATTTATTTGGAGGGGGAGGGAGAGGCAGAGGAAGAGGGAGAGGGAATCTCAAGCAGACTCCCTGCCAAGGGTGGAGCCCAACACAGGGCTCAGTACTGTGACCCTGAGATCATGACCTGAGCCGAAATCAAGAGTTGGACACTCAACCAACGGAGCCAGTCAGGCACCCCTTCCTAAAACATTTTTTGATGACACAAAAATGATTATGATATAACACAGCAAAAAATGTAGGATAAGAATTGTATGTGCAATATAGTCTCAACTTTGGAAGAAAACATCTATGGAAGAAAAGAAAATGTTTATGATGGTTATCTCTGGAAGAGTAGATCATGATTATTTATTTTCTCTTGTATATATTTTTTGATACCTTACGAATTTCTTCAATTAACTTACATTCACTTTATATTCAGAAAAAAATAAACTATTTACAATAGCATCTCATTTACTTAGCATTTTTATGAATCTCTAAATTATTCCACATAAGTGAAATATTGTTTTAGTTTTAGAAAGGAACATCGTAAGGTGATTTAATTCAGTTTTCCAGCCAATGCTTAAATCTATTCAACAATGCCCATATCAAGAGCCTTTTAAATTATATTTGAATACTCTTTTGTTGATGGAAAACTGACTACTTCTCAAGGCAGTGCAAGCCATTTATAAACATTTTTTACTCTGAGAACTCCAAGCCTGATCTTTTATGAAAAGAACCTTTTGTCTTAATTTTTTTAAATAGGCTCCACACCCAACATGGGGCTCAAACTGATGACCCTGACATCAAGAGTCACATGCTCTACTGACTGAGCCAGCCAGGAGCCCCTTATTTTAATTTCTTACAAATTTTATGCTTGTTGGTTAAATGGCCAGCCACAGGATTCTAAGCCCCAAGTCTGGAAAGAGGACCTTGTTATCTAGGCGGTCTATTACTGCCTGAACCTAGCCCCTGAGATATCATCCCCTACCTGGCCCCCAACCACTTTCTGGTCTGCCAGTCTGGGAGGATCTATTACTCATACTCATCTTCTTACTCTGTGACCAAGCCTAGCGATTTGATTTTTACGCCTAGGCAAGCCATGACCTCTGCTGCCCTAAACTGACTCAGCACCCAACTGCCATTCAGGATAATATTCTTCTTAAAGAGAACATACAGAACTTCTTGTTGTTATTATTATGAGTAACTTCCACTGGCTGAGCAGCTCCCACATGGCAGGCACAGTGCTGGACCTTTTAAACACATGATCACAACTCATCATTATTACCATGCCCACGAGGTATTCTTCCTATTTTGCAGATGGCGCCGGTGCTAATGTTGTTTAGAGGGATGACACAACTTACCGAAGATCACAAAGCTAGCGGACGGCAGAGGCCGGACTGCACCCTGGGTCTTCCTGACTTCATTGTCAGTGCTCTGTGTCACGACACCGCTTCTCTACTTAAATTATAACTTTCTTCCTGATGACTCCGGATCATAATGATGACATGACTTATTAACAGTGGCATCTTCAGGAGCTACGGGTTTATAGGCCAGAGGGACAATGTTCTGTGATTCTTCTGTCTTTTCCTAATGGGGCTCTCCGGTCCTGCGTAGGAGTGTGCTAGGCCCGTTGTATTTTCTGATATACAACTTTTTATTTCTATGGACTATGACTAGCGTTAGTTAACTAAATGTGTTAATGAGTTGCATTTCAAGGAAGGAAGATTCAGTCAGCTTTGAGGGAAGGTTTAAGAGGCTTCTCTGTTGTGTCTTCTTAGGCACACACGTGGGTGTGCTTTGCCACTCGGAGACTCCATTCCAGGCTATGTTCCTTATCACTGAGCTTGCCAAAGAGTGAGATGAGATTGGCTTTGAAGCAGTTTGTCAAAATCCTATCAAGCTGTAACCCAGTGAATAGATTTTATAAATATGCTTATCTCACCAAACATTGTTTGTTAAATGCAGAAAAATAACATTTGTCCGTACCTACGGATACCTCTGCTCTATATCTTTTTTTTTAATGTTTTTTTATTATATTATGTTAGTCACCATACAGTACATCCCTGGTTTCCGATGTAAGGTTCGATGATTCACTAGTTGCGTATAACACCCAGTGCACCATGCAATACGTGCCCTCCTTACTACCCATCATCAGTCTGTCCCATTCCCCCATCCCCCTCCCATCTGAAGCCCTCAGTTTGTTTCTCAGAGTCCATAGTCTCCCATGCTTCACTCCCCCTTCTGATTACCCCCCCTTTCTTTATCCCTTTCTTCCCCTACCGATCTTCCTAGTTCTTACGTTCCATAGATGAGAGAAATCATATGATAATTGTCTTTCTCTGCTTGACTTATTTCACTTTCTGCTCTATATCTTATCCTTGCTTGTCTTTAGGTAGGATGGCTATACATCCCTGTTTCCCAGGACCATCTTGGATTAATTATTATAATTGTATATAATTAATACTTATTAAAATGCTCCTTTTAATATTATTAAAAGAGTTAGAAGTGATAAGGTAGAGGAACACCTTAACTTGATGTCAGTTCTGACTGTGTGGGGCTCCCCTTGTATGGGTCTATTGGAGGATGAGACACTTTGTGTTTTAAGACCTTGGTATTCAAGAGTAATTGTCAAGATTTTTTTCTTGCCCTCTTGCTCCTTAGAATCTTTTGGGCTGTGAGACATTTGCTTTTGCCTTTTTTTTTTTTTTTAAGGCTTTATTTATTTCAGAGAGAGAGAACGTGAGCGGGGGGAGAGGCAGAGGGAGAAGCAGACTCCCCACTGAGCAGGGAGCCTGATTCAGGGAGATCCCAGGGCCCCTGGATCATGACCTGAGCCGAAGGCAGACACGTAACCAACTGAGCCACCCAGGCGCCCCAGTTTGCTTTATTTTTTTTAGAGGTACAACATTTACTATCTTATGAATCTTTAACATTTAAAAAATAGTCATCTTTCCCATATAGATTTTGAAGACCTCTTAAGGACTATGAGATAGGCACTAGACCGCCACCATTTTGAACCAGTATTGACTGCTTTATAGTTTCTATAAGACGCCAAACCGATCTGGTTATTCATTTCCTTAGCAGCACAGGGCTAGAGCACAGCCTCATTCTTAAGGGAAGTGAATGAAAAATTCAGTAGCTTTGAGAGAGAAAAAAAGAGAGGGAGAGAAGAAGGAGGAGAAAAGGATGGGGAGGAAGAGAGGAGAGGAAAGATTTATTCCAAGTTCTGTGGCCTGATGGCTTCTAGCATTACCAGACAGGAGATGAGCTCAGGTTCAAACTGGTTAGCTAGGATGAGAGGAGTGGAAACCATGTGTACATGATACCAATTATCCTAATGAAAACTCACTTATTCAGCCCAGATTCAAACTATTTCAAAATAACTGGATCTCTACTATTGTATAAGCATCAATTAACTTGATGTTATCTTGTTTTGTGTAGATCAGTAAGTGATTTTCACAGAAATGCACATAATTTTCTGGCTTCATGTGCCATTTACGACTGAAATATGAAGAAAGTGCTACAGGATGATGATGAAGATCTTGACCTTGTGAGGCCAGATCTAGCCACTCCCAAGTGTGACCACATTCAAGTAGCTCCCGCCATCATCTGGAGTCAAGGGAGACAGGGTAGAGGTCACAGGGAATCTTGGAAACGAGAACAGCAACAATAATACCACTGTTGAGTGCTTTCTGTGTGCTAGACATTGTTCTAGGAGCTGTACATGCACTCCTCTGAACAACCCTGAGACATAGGGATTATGTTCTTTTGCAGCTGAAGAAGATAACTTCAGAGAGTCTCAGTAACATTCCCAAGATCACCTGGCTGGATCTGAACTCAGGCCTCTCTGTTTTCAAAGAGGGTCTTTCTACTGTATTCTGCAATGTCTTCAGAAAGGGGATCTCAGTAGGGCACCTGGGTGGTCCAGTTAGTTGAACATCTGACTCTTGATTTTGCCTCGGGTCATGAGCTCAGGGTGGTGGGGTCGAGCCCTATGCCTATGTCGCGCTCCATGCTCAGTGGGGAGTCTGCTTGAGTTTCTCTCCCTCTCCCCTTTCCTCTGTCCCTACCCCCCTTCTCCCTCATGTGCACACACTCTCTAAAATAAACAAATCTTAAAAAAAAAAAAAAGGAGACCTCAGAAAACTCAACAACCCCCCTTTTTTTTTTTAAAGATTTTATTTATTCATTTGAGAGAGAGACAGAGCACAAGCAGGGGGAGTGGTGGGGGAGAGGGAGAAGCAGACTCCCTGCTGAGCAGGGAGCCTGACATGAGGCTCAATCCCAGGACCCTGGGATCACGACCTGAGCCAAAGGCAGACACTTAACTGACTGAGCCACCCAGGAGTCCCAAACTCAACAAACTCTTACCATATCCTGCTTGGTACTATAGCTATTAACACTTCCTCAAGGAATCTGAGACCACATCTTCATCTTTGTATTTTCATACCACCTATCCTGCACACAGTAGGTGCTTAAGAAACACTTGTTGAGTGAATGAGTAGATGAGCGTCATATAGAGTTAATGCTGAAATGTACTTATTACAAAACACACCCAAACAGTATTAAGAATAGCCACTGGCTCCTTAGAATATTGCTTCTCAAAAGTCGATGTGTAAATGTATCACCTGGGGATCTTGTTACACTACCAGGAGGTCTGGGGTGGGGCCTGCCATTCTTACATTTCTAACAAGATGATAGTCGATGCGCCTGCTGCTGGTCCGCCGCTTCCACTTTGTAGTAAGGTCCTAGATCAAGGAAAGTTCAGAAGAAAACTCTGTGCTACTTAGTTTTTTTGTAGGACCCAAGGGAATTTCAGAGAAATAAAAGAAATGTTTGCATCAAGGGCAAATTTAGGTGGTATCTGTTCAAAAGAGGGAGAAGGGTTAGAGATTTGGGAGAATTTAGGAGACAGCTCTTTCAGACAACAAGCATTTATTCAGTACCAGTCTGTGCAAGTCAGTGTGTGAGTCCCACAAGGCACTGTCAGACACGTTTTCCCTAGGTCTTGCCCAGGATTTCTGACTATTACTGGTTATCTGTTTCCAGCACTGGTTCTCAAACTTGACCATACATGGGAATGATCCAGAGAGCATGTTAAAGCACCCTTTCCTAGACCCTTTCCTCAGCCATTCATGTGCAGCAGGTGGGAGGGGGCCTATGATTCTGCATTTCTAACCAGCTCACAGGTGAAACCGAAGCTTCTGGTCTGAGGTTCACACTTTGAGAAGCACTGTCCTAGGGCAGTGAAGTTAATCCCTGAGATTCCTAGTACCTCAAAACCTGAAATCTATATTACCTTGAACATAATCTCAAAACTGTAGGTCAGCGGCCAGAAAACTGGGTTAGTTAAACTAGTTGCTTGTGCTTTGTGGTCCAAGTGAGCACCTGAAGGTATCTGTTAATAAACAGCGTGCTCAGCTTTGGGGAGATACTCAGAGTACACACAATAAAAGGAATGATATTAAATGTTAGCTGTGGTTATGACGGATGGCTTTTCCTCATATTTTTCGGTACATTATACATTTAGTATAATGAATAGATAACAGTTTTCTAAGTAAAAAACATTTTTTTTTTTGTTTTTTGCTTTAAGTCAAGGTCCAGGATGCCTGCTATGACCTTCACATCTACTTTTTCTGTACAAAAATCCTTCAACTAAATGATACATAAACCAAAGCCATCTTTTTTCAAGCTTCTTGATTCACACTAAAGGAGGGCACTCATTTTGGTTGTATTTTTAGCAATATTAGAGAGGCGACTCTGGCTAAAATACAGACACAGTCTAATTAAGTATTCTATAGCTAATCTTTCATCTAAGGGCACCTATGTCTTCTCCTAGGGTTCACTTCGGTCAGTAGGATTAAATATGCATGTGCAGAGATTGTGCACGTGTGTGTGTGTGTGAGAGAGATCAGATCGTAGGATACACTGTGAAATGATGAAATTTGCCTTCAGAGTTCTCATTGGTCTTTATCTGTGTCCACAAGAACTTACAAATTCTATGTCCCTCCCCCAACACACACACACACACACACACACACACACACACACACACACACACAGAGAGACACACACGGTCCCCTGCCCTAAATCACCCTTTCAGCAAAACTTCTATTCCAACCAGACCAGTGGCCCTCTTTTCCCACCACAGAACTAAACTGAAGGCCCTTGCGGATGGGTCATTTCTACGTATTCATCCTACAGTCATCTGACTCGGGGCTCGGTGAATGTTTCTTGAATGAATGTCACTAGCTTTTGTTGATTATGAGCACGACCCCCACCCCCAACCCCAGATACTTGTTCTCCTTCTCTCCCCAGCAAGCCTTGTCTCTTCCCTTCAGAAGGCCGTGTGGGGCTGTTTCAATCTCCTTTGGGGCATGCCTCGCCCTGAACCACTACCGCACAGAAATCTCCACTCTACAGGTTAACACATGGACTCCGCATTTTTGTGTGCAAAGATTTTGACTTCCTGATTAGATTACAAATTCTGGTAAGATTTTAAAACTTTGGTTTCCCACAGTTTTAGAGCAAGACTATAATTCTGAGGGTCATTCCTAAATTCTGCTCCAACACATATTTATTTTCTGGAACAAATTCTTTATATATGTTAATGACTAATAATGACCTGATGCATTCTTCTCTTTATTATGATACATAAACATAAATATAACACTATCTATCACCTTCTCCACCCCTCCCCTTCCCTGCCAATGGCTCTCCTCCCCCTCAGGATGAAGAGGGCCTCTCATGCCCAGCTTGTGTTTACTCTCTGTCTTCATCTCTTACCACTTCTCTCCAGCTCTGGGCCCGTCATAGCTCTGCCTGCTGCTTGGTTTGTCTCACTTTACTTTTCTCATTTCCTGCTTTGCCTGTGATTTGCCTTCAGGTGTCCTGAAAGCTTGACAAACATCCTAACCATGTGCTAACACATCATTTTTAATGAAAATTATACCTTGTTTCTTGTCTGATTCCCATCTAGATTTTAAGAGCCTTAAGGATGGAGACTGTTTTTTATTCATTCATCACCTTTTGGTGGGGGCAGACAGCAAGCACCATGTACATAAGTTCTTAATAAATATTTCCTCAGTATTGAATACATTAACAATTCTTTGTCCCAGAGGAATGACTCTTTAATGTGGGTATACCAAACACTTCAGCAAGTCACTAGCGGATGTATTTTAGGAATGGGAGGACTGTTTTTCTCAAATCATACTGGAAAGTAGTTATCTACGCCTTGATTCAATCTTAGATGTATCTTCAATCAAACTGCAAAGGAAAGGAAGAGAAAAAACATCTCTTGCTCTTTTTCTCCCAGTCCTTGCCTGTTCACTAGTGGACGCAAGGCTTCCTTATGATATGGCATTTTGGAATCTATACCATGGGGACCGTTGGCTTGTGGTCCTCAGGAAAATGTGGTTAAGGGAAACGAAAGTGGCTCTGACTGCTCTCACATTACAGGGTACACATCTATAATCAGCTTACATTCCTGTCTCTTCACCTTACCCTCACTTCCAAATGATACTATGCCTAAGGCAAAAACTGTATATCATACACCAGCCCCGCCCCCCCGATAAATGTTACTTGGTGTTGTCCAAAAAACAGTGTCAGGAAGAGTCAGGAGGCCTAAGGTGCAGTTCTAGCTTTGATTTTAGCTATAGGATTAAGGGGGTGAGTAGATACTTCAGGTCCCGTTGAACATATCTGCCAATTGAGAGTGTAGAATTGCATTACCTTGCTACAGTGCCTTCCAGTTTTCTGCCTGATACTCATTTTAACCTGATTTCGCTGGAAAGAAAGAAGAAAGAAAGAAAGAAAGAAAGAAAGAAAGAAAGAAAGAGAAAGAAAGAAAAGAAAGGAAAAGAAAAGAAAAGAAAAAAGAAAAGAAACAGAAGAGGAGGGGAGGGGAGGGGAAAAGAGAAGAGGAGAGGAGAGGGGAGGAGAAGAGAGAGAAGAGAAGAGAGGAGAGGAGAAGAAGAGAAGAGGAGAGGAGAGGAGAGGAGAGGAGAGGAGAGGAGAGGAGAGAAGAGAAGAGAAGAGAAGAGAAGAGAAGAGAAGAGAAGAGAAGAGAAGAGAAAAGAGAAATAGTGGCAGGGGTGTTTAATAGGATCATAGCTGGGTTGAGGGTTCAAGTTTGATGGTGATTTTGTCTCAGGAACTACACCCCAGGAAGTGACAAGCACAAATCCCATTATACTGATCTGGCAGGCTCAGCCCACTGAACTAGGGAGCCCCAGATCAGCACATTGCCTAGAAAAAAAAAAATGATCTCAGGGCGCGGTTTTGGAAAAATGGAGACAGTAAGTTTAAAGTAACTTGCTTTGTTTATCCTTTGTGTCAAGAAACCCACAATTCATGTTAGCCTGGCCAAAAACTGTTATTCCAATGTTCTTTAAAATAGTACCTGAACTTCAAGGTAATCAGACAATAGAAAAAGATAATTTTCATTTCTCCACTAGTATATTCATTTTTTTTTTTTTTTTTTTTTTTACCACTGACAAAGCCGAGTTGCCTTTTCATAGTCTAACTTGCACAGCATCTACCAACAGGAATGGATTCTTCAGGCAAAATCATAGGAAGTCTCAAAACACTGCAGTTTCAATAATTATCTCTGCTAGAATAATACTCTTTTAAAAAAAGATTTCATTTATTTATTTAGTGGGGGAGTGGCAGAGAGAGACAGAGAAAATCTCAAGCAGACTCTGTGCTGAGCACGGAGCACGATCTCACAACCCTGAGATCACGGCCTGGGCTGAAACCAAGAGTCCAATGCTTAACCGACTGAGCCACTCAGGCGCCCCTCAGCCCTATCATATTTAAAATAAGAACTCTAATCACACTTACCTCGAAGCAGTGCTGGAAAGATTGAATGAGACAATGCATTTAACTTGGAGGTTTGCCATTGGAACTCACTGAAGGTTAATGCCAATATGCAACTTAACAGCTGTATAGTATTCCATCAGAAGGAGCACTGTAATCTACTGAGTCATTTCCATACATGCTGTTGTGAACACAAGATACTGCACTGAACATCCTTTCACACACATAACTGACAGTATGTACAATTATTTCTTTGGCATCAACTCATAAGTGGGATTGCCGGGGTATACAGAGTACGTGTGTCTTAAGTATAAATGTTGATGGATGTCTCCCTAAGAGATGCTGTAGCCACTTAAATGCCCTTCGACAGTTTTTTCTTTTAATTTTTCTTGGTGATATTTGCTATACAGAAGTTTGTTGCTGTCATTTTGTCATAAAGTGAAAGCTGTCAGAAATTTTCTTTATAATTTCTGGCGTTTATTTAACCTTAACATAAAGGTTAAATAAATATCCTCATATAATTGCTTTTAGTAATTTTATAGTCCGAAAACAAGTCACATCTAAGTTGTTAATCCAAAGATTAACGAAAATTTATGTGATTTTTTTTCATGGTGATTGGTGTATGTATGAAGTATATATAACTCAGCATACAACACCTGTGTAGTCATATTCTGAAACTTGCTCCTCCCCCTCCCCCCACTCAATGGCATGTTTTGGAGATCTTTTTCTTTCCGTACAGAGAGATCTCCCTCATCCTTTCCTACTGAGGCATCATACAGGTAGTGTGATTCCTGAATAGTTTATTTAGCCAGTCCCCTGTTGCTGGTCATTTACAACGTTCCGGTTTTTACTCTTCACCTAGTGCGACATCCTTGTACCTGTCTTGTTACGCACACGTGCCAGTGTTTCTCAGGGAGATACGGAGAACTGGGATGTTGGGTCACAGGCCCTGCGTGTCTTGCATTTCGACAGACACCGCAAAATCAACTTCTCAATTGGCTTACTAATTTTACATTTGTACCAGTAGTAGATGAGAGCAACACCACTTGTTTAAAATCTCACTTTTATTTCTCTATTTCTATTCTACTGCTTTGTCTGCTTTAACATCTCACTGTTTGGGTAGAATTTGGGAAATCTGTGAACCAGGGCCAGGCCTAAAAGCCATGGGATGGTTTCTACTTTTTCAAGTCATATAAGACAATTCTTTTTTTTTTTTTTTTCCTATAATCAGCTCTAAAAAAGCTTGAGTGAGCTTAGGAGTAGGGTTGTCTTCTTTTCTAAAAGGTGTTTGTTTTAAAGTAACTATTTGGGGGAGGATTTTAAATTATTTAAAGGCACAGCTACTATAACTTTGGCTAATACAATGGGGATGGGGTTGGAAGTAGTATAAAATATTTCCCCGGGCGCACTTTTGAAATGAATTCTACCCCTCTGTAAGATGGAAGAATAGTGCATCAAGTCTCTCCGTTCTTTATGTGTTCCTATGAGAGCTGTCACTTCCCCCTCGGTCCTTTGCCAGGAGTCAAATCTGAGGAAGACTGGTAGGAAGAAAAGGTCTCTCATTGCTGCTACTGCTTTATTCTCTCCCCCTTGAGGTTTGCAGAGTGCGTTCAGCTCTAGGACACTACGATTTAAATGTGAACATCATCAGAACTGGGGACCCAGGGGATACAAATTCCCAGAATGCACACTGTTTAATTACTGAAGGTTTACGATGTACTTTGCCACCTGGCAGAAAAAAAGTTTTTTCTCAATTTTTTTCTCTACCTTTTCAGGCTACAATAACATGTCTTCTCAATCAGAAAAATAGTATCTTTGCATTTTTTTTTCAAATCTTGTTTTGTATTCTTTAATAGCGTTTTAGAGTAGTCTTATACATGTCTATTTCCTTAATTTTATTCTCTTCTCATTTTATAAAAGGTTTTATTTCAAAAAAAGGTTTGATTGAAAATATTTATGATAATAAATGTTCCCCAGGTCAAATGTTTTTAGAGAGAGAGAGAGATTGAGAGAGTTGTGCTAAGTAGCGCTAACAAAACTTTATCTCATAGTCATTCAGAAAGAGTTATTTCTAAACCCTTTCACCACTGGGAAAGTAGAGTTCAAAATTCTCTGTCCCATGGGAAAATAGATATTATTTATCTTGGATAACTTTACATTCATTTGTGGGAAAAAAAAGATTCCAAGTCATTCTAAATAATAGATCTTCTCTTAATGGTTTTTTTGAATCAGAGGAAGTTTGGAGTTGGATTATTAATATGGAATTAGCCACATTAAAAACATTCCCATGAGATCAATAATGTTTCTCTATATTTCACTGTATCACATATCCTCTATTGTAGAAAAGCAACAGATGTCACTTGTGGGTGATGGCATTATGAACGATTTCCTTTTCTTGTCTATAATATTCTATGTTTTCTAAAATACTTCAAAAATGGTTTTTGAAATGCCACCAGAACATGAATCCCTTTTATTCCACATTTTATCGTTCTCCCCAAGACATCTCTGGATGAGAGGAGTCCCTAATATCTCCACATCCCAAGATGGTTCCTCATATTTTTGATGTTGCTGCTTTTTCTCATCCCGCATAAAATTACAAAGTCCATATTCTTCCTGGAGACTCACTCTGGAAGTAGGCCCACTCCAGATTCAATAAATCCTTATTCTAAGGATATGTGGAGACTGGGTTTTAGTTCTGGCTAGAGCCCAAGTCCTGGATATCCACAGCTGATTGGAACAACGTCATAGTATTTCTCTGTGTAGGGGCTGAATTGCTTCTCTCTCCACTGAGATTGCTTGGAGCCTCATAGGTAGTGTCTGGCTGGGAGAGGCTGCCCTTAGGATAACCACAGGCTCCCTGAACCCTCACTCAAACCCTTATGGGGGCTTCAGATACTTTGTTTAAATGGCATCAGAATTCATGTCAGCCTAAAATCACTGCAAAGTGAGACCAAACTAAAACAAGTCGGAAACCCCTATCAACAGTCGACAGGTAGGTCTCTGTTCCGAACTTCCAGCAACTTTCAAAGGTTCAGTTGCCTCCCATTGTGGACTCATGGGCCCTCCTGGGGACTCTTTAGGAATTAACATGCTTTTAAAGATGTAAGGAAGTTAAGATAAAATGTAAATAAGGGAAGCAACACAGAAGAAGAGGGAATTAGAATCAAATGATTTCTTTTATCTGCCCCCATGAATTCAGAAGTGGGAGTGACCATTTAGTGAATTTCAAGAATAACTGAGGCATTAGGGATTTGAAGGAGATACAGTTTCTCTTCTTGCTTTATTATGGAGTTCGATTCAAGTTCTGTTAAATCTATAAAAATCAATATAAAGTATATGTATTATGTGACGGTTCCTTCTAAAGTATCTTGTATAGAATATAGGGCAGATACAATGGAGCGGCCAAGCACATGTAATTTACCCCACAAATCTAAAGCACTCCCACATTGATTTTTTTGCAGTTGTCTAGCCCCCAGTCACTGAACAGAGACAAAATGGCTTACTTTCATAGCGTGGTGATACTTAAGGCTACAAAACCTTCATCTTAGTGCCCTCTAATTCAGGACTGTCTTTTTGTTACCTTTCTTGATGGGCTTTTTTAGGTCATTTAAAAAAATCTTGTCTTCTCTAAAATGTTATGACAAGAAAATAAAATGGTTTTTAAAATGTTCTGATTTGTTGATTAATTTTGCCCCTAAAATTATATTATACTGGTGTTGTTTTTAATGTTTTAACTATTTCCAAATGCAATTATCTTGAAATAACTATGAATAGAAAATTGTATATAACTGAAAAGACAGGCTTTCATAATGTATTGAAGAACCTAATTTAGTAACTAGAATAAAAGGGACACGCAGAAACCATTTTTGAGGCTGTAATTATAAGTTAAGTCACTATAAAAATGACACGCATATATATTTCCAGTTTAAAATAATTAAAGCTCCCCCCCCCCAAATGCTTTCACTCACAAGAGGTGACAGTTGTGAACTTACGAGTTCATACACACATAAAAATATTCCGTGGGATTTACCTACCGTCCATAACAAAAAGGGATCTGTCTGTATTGTCCGGAGCCGCGTACACAAGGGCTGTGTGATTCCCTGCACCGGCCACCTTCACCAATTGCATATTTGCTTGCATTTTAACCAGGGTAGTCGACTGTGAAATATGGTCAGATTAATATTTGAAAATCTGAATAGTAGAGCGACGATACTTACACATAATCAAGCCATAGGGATGTTGTATGTCTCCAGCTGCGGCTGCCCCTCCCATTTTATTTACTCATAAGTATCATTAATACCAAAGATATATAACCTTTGGTGCCAATATGTCACTTTCTCTTCTCAAGTCTTTAGTAGTTGCATGCTTATCTATTTCAGTCAAATGTATTTCTTATCAAAAAAAGAGTGAGAGACCTGACAATACAGTGTTATCGAATTTTTTCAGCTGAGACCCACATGTCATTCAGCATTCAGACATGCTTGCGCTTGATTGATGGATGGGTTTGTGACAAATAAAACTAGGATCAACAGCTTTGCACCTTTTCCCCCATCAGAGACCAGAGTAAAGCATAACTCTATAACAATAGTGGGATTAGGGATGCATTAGCTCTCCATCGACCAAAACCATCCATTCCCATCAATACTTTGCACGTAATAACCTGAAGCTATGATAAGGAAACAAAAGAAGGAGAAAAGGGACAGGAGAAAACAAATCAATAAAAGAAGGGACTGTCTGAAAGATGCACTGTCCAAATGAAGATTTTTTTTTCTTGCATTGCTGGGCTAATGTCCCTGAATGTGGAAACAACACCTCACCCAGAGTTTTGACGAGGGAAGCAGATTGGCACATTGTTTAAACACAGGTTTGCCATCTGCAGATTGATATTTAGACTACGTTTATTTTTTACAGGCCAAACGAAGCATTATAGTATTTACTGTTAACCTGCGTCCCTAAAATTGCTCTTAAAGAAAAGGATGTTTTCACCTGAATGACTCAGACTCTGTGGGGCTGATTCCAGGATAATTAGAACATTCTCCTGTGCAGACACAGTTTTGATGTCCAAATGCTTAGCACAGTCACAAACATTCCGTTAAATATGGGTCACTATAAAGAATCTTAATTGCTCAGTGTACTAAAATTCACACAAAGCATATTTTTACCTCTTATCAGACACAGACTAATGCCCCTTTTATAAAAACTAATACCTGTCCTGCAAGAGTCTTACTTTTCTAGGTAGATTTTTTTTTCCCTCACATAAAAATTTATCGTCATTCTCAATTCATAGAATATTTTGATGATAATTTCATCATTTTCCCCACAAACAATGGACCGTTAAGCTTATTTATTCAGGTTTTTTGTTCCTTTTCTTTAGAGAGCTTTTGATTTTTGTATTACCTATCATATTTGTCCTAATTTACAATTTATTCTAATTGGCCATTGAATGGGCCAATATGGGTTTCTCCTGGTGAGGATGAACATTAGTGATATTTGTTCTCCTCTGAAGAAGAGGTGTGAAGAGAGGAAAGGCCCAAGTTCTAATTGTGCAGCCACTGATCTTGGGAAAGGCACTTCATCATTTTGCTTCAGTTTTCACACTTAGAATAAGAGGAGAATTACATTGTCTAATTCATCACGATCATCATCACCATCATTATTAATATTATCATTACTCTGCATTGACGCGCTGTAGTGCTTCATTCCGTAAAGTTTACAAAGTGCTGAGAGAAAAAAAGCCATTTACTTCCGTCCTCTTTTTCTAGTTCTCTGAGAAGACTGGAGGCTCTTCTCTTCATTTTAGTAAAAGTAGAAGGAAAAGAGAGAAGTTGACCCATATTCAAACAAACGTGTGGGAGATTCTTAGAACGAGACAGTGGCTTCTCAATATAGACCAAGGAATCCAAGAAATTAAAAGAATTTCCAGATCAAAACAAACAAACAAACAAACTTGAGAGAGGCTTTACTGTTTCGCTTGTGAAATAAATTCTAGTTTTATTCCTTGAGCACAAATCTTATTTCAGGCAATAAAAAATCAATTATATGAGGTTATGAAATCAAAACGGTATATGAAAAGGCAGATTTCGGCTTATCTTATTGAAGGGCTCGGGTATAACAGTCAGGAAATGCTGGTGGTGTTTCCGTAATTAGAAGAGAACAATGGTCTTTTAATTATGATTTAAAAAATTTTCTTTGGGTCTAAAAATGGTTAAAATTATTAAGGCCACATACATCTGACATTTCAGGTCAGATAGCAATTTTATATATGTATCGTCAGAGCGGATACTTTCTCTGAAAATCTCTGTCTGAACTGAAAACCTTTTAAGTAACAAACCTGATTAAAGGCAGATGGTCCACTTTTTTGGCCCCCAAATTTGACCTATTTTATAATTGGTACAGTCCTGCGGGTATTTTCTTTCAGATCCTAAACACAAGGCCAATTTTGGGGCACTCCAAGTAAGTGACTCCGTGAGGCATCTCTGCTGAAGATGAACGAGCCTCTCACATCCAATACTGAGACCTGTGAGGGGGTTCATTTCATCCTCAATAAGGCCACTCACTACTTGGACGTCTGTTTCCCAAAATTTAAAGCAGATTCTGGCCTCTGACTCTGGCCACCTTTATAACCATGTGGAGGAAGAGTTCCAGGGTTTTCCAGAGGCCTAGTGTTTTAATATAAAAGGACATTAATAAGCCCCGTCTATGTTTTAATATAAGTGGGAGCATGGCCTCTGCTACTATTACAAAATATATAGCATGTGCCTGATTGAATTCTTTTCTTTACTGCATAGTCAACTTTCAAGCTTTCTGTGAAAGCTTTTTTAAGCACTTTTACATCTATGACCCTATACAGAACTCTCTAATTTGCTTCCATTTAAGTTTCCATAAGGGAAGATGCAAGATTCACATGTCTATGCGTGTATATGGACCTAGGCAGGACAAAGCAATTCCCCTACGTGGCAGGTATATATGGAAATCTCGGGATGATGTTTGAATGTGTTACAGTATTATCTATTTCCTTTGTGTATATCTTCTAGGACAGAGGAAATTCCTGGAGACAACGTTTGTGTCTTGTTCAGGAGTCATTGTACAGAACCTTATAGAGTGCCTCTAGAAATATTAATTATATAAAAATAAATATACAAATGTATTTATGAGGATAAATATACATCTGTTTCTAAAGGGATTAAAAATCATAAATAATTATTAATGTTTTGGACACATCCATACTAAAAATCAAAAGTATGCAACATAATGTCAAATGAAAAGTCTGTTTCTCGTCGTTCTAAGACCTTCAGTAATATTCCAAAGACAAAATGTGTCATGATAGCTAGAGTCACCAAGAGAAAATTTGTATCAGTTCCCTGAATTAAAGCTGTGCATATTAGCTCAGATTAGATCTGAATATAAACATGAGACATATCAAAGCTACATGTAAACTACTGTGACTAGAATACAGTAGGTATCCCAGAACTGGCAACATTTTTTCTTCCTTTCGCCCAGTGTCAGATCTCTTCCTGTTCTCTTTCATATTCAGAACAGATCAGAGACACTCAAAGCCTGGGATCTGCAAACTACTGCTTGCAGGCCTGCTGCCTGTTTTTCTGAGGAAAGCTTTTTCCTACCTACCTCACATAGTCAGGCCCTTTCTGTATTTGCCAGGCCTGCTTTCGCACCACGGAGGCGGAGCTGAGCAGCTGGGACAGACACTGTATGTTATAGGTTGAATCGTGTCCTCCCCTCACTCCCCCAAATCCATATGTTGAAGTCTTAATTAACCCCTAACACCTCAGAAGGTGACCTTAGCTGGGGAAATAGGGTCACGGCGGATGTGATTAGTTAAGTTAGGAGGAAGTCGTACAAGAGTAGGACGGGTCCCCATCCCAATTATGACTGGTATCCTTAGAAAAAGGGAAATTCAGACACGGGCATGCCCACAGGGAGAACGCCATGGGAAGATGAGAGCAGAGCCCCCGGCGATGCAGCCAAGGAACACCAAAGATTGCCAGCAAACCGCCAGAAGCCAGGAGAGAGGCATGGAAGCCATTCTCGCAGCGCTTGGAAGGAACCAAGCCCGCAGACACCAGGGTCTCCGACGTCCAGCCTCCAGAGTTGTGAGACAACACATTTCTGTTGCTTAAGCCACCCAGTGTGTGCTACTTTGTGACAGCTGCCCTCGCAGAAGAATATACGGTGTGACCCACAAAGCCTAAGGCTTAATCCTGGTGGAATTAGAAGTGAGAATTTGCCACAAGGGACTTGACGGTGGGATGTAGATCACTCTTCCCGAGGTCTTTGCTGGCTTCAGAAAAGAGTAGAAATGACGCCTGCTGATGCTTTTAAAACACACCACACACACACACACACACACACACACACACACACACACACACAAGTTCAACTCTCTGCTTATCCTGAGTTTCTATGAGGAGGTATCTATAGAAGATAGTGAAGAAATTGATTACATGCTTAAAAATTAATTTCGCCCGAATCTGTGAAATCACAAGGTCAAAAATGGTCATCTGATTGGATTTAGACTTTTAAAATTGGAATGCTATTTAGCCTGGCTTTCTGGGAAGGTCCAACTTTGGTCTTAGTAAAACCCTGCCGGGCCGTTTAAAGCCCCTTAACAACTGGAAATCTTTTTATGAGAAATGTCAATGATTTATGTGTCAGTGGAACACAAACATGTGGTTTACATTTCCCTTGAAATGTGCATGAGGTTAGAATTAAAGGACTGGTTGCTTGGCAAAGGTCATCATTTGGCAAGAGGATGCTTGGTTTTGCTGATGCCATCCCTATTTGGAAAGCAGATGGAGACATTCTGCCTACCTCAAAAAAGTCTCAATCCTTTAGTTTGTAATTAATGAACATAACAGAGAAGCCCATTTTGGATTCTAAGGGGGAAAATCATTAATGCTTAAGGATGAAAAATATTTTATGTAATTCAAGATAAAATATCTGTGCCTTTTTCCTCTGCAGCAATACTTATTTTCAAACAGTTTCTTGGCCCATGACCCATGGCCAAAATGACAAAAGAGGCTGGATAAAAGGAAAGATCCCTGGAAAGTTCTCTCTATCTAGAGAAAGGGTCTATGCAGCATTTAGGAACTAGGTGTTCTCCAGACCCTCCTTCCTCGATGTGAGGTCTGCAGGCCAGCAGCAGCAGCGTCCCTGGGAAGCCTGTTAGAAATGCAGATTCCCAAGCTGCACCTTGGACCTCATGGATAAGAATCCATATTTTAGGGGCACCTGGCTGGCTCAGCCGGTTGAGCATCCAACTTTTGGTTTTGGCTCAGGTCATGATCCCAGGGTTGTGAGATCGAGCCCTGCATCGGGCTCTGTACTCAATGGGGAGTCTGCCTGAGATTCTTTCTCCCTCTCCCTCTGCCCCTCCCCACCACTTGCATGCCCGCATTCTCTCTCTGTCTCTCTCAAATAAGTAAATAAATCTTTTTTAAAAATCCACATTTTAACAAGATCTACAGGTGATTCATAAGCCCATGAAAGTTTGAGAAGTACTAGTCTTTGCTTCTCACTGTTGAGACACAGACGAGTAAGACAAATTTTAGCTGCTCTGTGTTAGCTCTTCTCCATCCCACTGCATGGTGACAGTGGTTAGGAGCTTGGCTTTTTTCCCCATTGGCCCCTTTCCATCATTCTTGAGGTTCCCGCTAGAGAACTGGGCTCTTACTATATGTCAGTCACTTTGCTAAGTGCTTCACATATAGTAAGTTACTTGATCCTTGAAACAAACTTATGAAGTAGTGCTCTTAACCTCTGACTCCGGCAGATGAGGAAACTGAGGTACAGAGGCGTCACTCGCCTAACGTCAGACAGCTTGTACATGATGAAACCTGGCTTCAGACAAAGGTATTCTGGCTCCAGAGCGTATGCTCTTAACCACTAACCACTACCCTGTACTGCCGCTATCATGTGGATTCATGGAAACCCTGTTTTAAGTAGTATCTATGACAATTAATGTTAAGGAAGACACCGTATCATGGAAACGACAAAGAAGTTCCAAAATATATTTACAAGTATGAGGGGCAAGTTGGGTCACGAGCTATTTCTTGTACTTGTCCAAATCAGTATGTAGAATCCTAACATGTGTTAGAAACAGAGGCAGAGACTGGAACTTACAGAGTTTATGTTGCTCACAATTCCAAGTAAATTTATTTTGACAGATCGGAGAAACCTAGTCTTATATTCATTTTACTTCTGCTGCTGCAAACGTAGCTGTGTTGTAATACTCTTCCTGTAAAATGCCAAGCCCCAAATCCCTTGGTTTCTCTGGATATATTTGGATACCCTGAGGGCACTTCATGGCATGGTACTCAGGGTTCATTTCATGGGACTGTTCTGTGGGACAAGTTCCCACCATATTCCAGGCCTTCATGGCTATAGGGGGCTCAAAACTTCTGGACATTTTTCATTGCCTAGGCTATCAGTTTATGAAATCAAGGAGCCGTGGTCTTGGTCTGATCAGCTTTCTCCATCCAACTCAGTCTATCCGCCACGTGCCCCGCAAAGAAAATGATCTCACATACGTGTTAATAGGAGCCCATCTACACACTCATTGCCTCTCTCAGTGAAATTAATTTCACACATTTGCAAGCAGACAGGAATGGATTCGTGTGTGTTTGGGAGGGGGCCACTGAAAATACATTGTATCCCAGGCTGCCCGGGAGTTAAGCTGCTTTCGTCATGCGGGAGGTGGGGGTCGGCTGGTTCTTGAGGAGGTAAAGGGATCTACTTTCTGCTCCTCTGAGGGAGGATACACTTTCTGTCTCTTCTCTGATATGCTGGTCATCAGCACAATTCAGGATCACGGGAAGTGGTGGTGTCGGACAAAGACCACTACACTAGAACTTTGAAGACCCACCTCGCCATGTCACTTCGTAGCTATGTCAGCTTGAGTACTTTAACTGCACTGGAAACGGGGGTTAGTGATTCTTCCCTAAGGATCTCTGTGAGAATTAAATGAGGTCACTTGTGTGAAAGCCCTAGCATGATGCCTGCTACATTGTGAGTGCTCAATACGTGTTCGTTTGTCCCCTTTCTTGCAGCTGCTATATTGGGAGGAAGGGTCTACTTTAAGCACAAGCTCACACAACTGGTGAGTTTTCTGTCCTCCACCCCTTGAATTCATCCCCTCAAAATCCTCCCCTCCAAGACTTTTGGAGAAACTAGAGCGCATTCTCAATGTCGTGCCCTGGCTTTGGTTTCCTCTCATCCCAGTACCTGTACTATGATGCTTATCCTGATGTCAGTCCCACGGCCAAGAGTCGCAGCTGCCTGGGGTCCTGCACCCCTGACAGACTGGGCAGGAACGAAAGGATCAGCAGAGAGCTAGACTGGCGGGGGCCAGATAGCTCAGGTGCTAATGCCTCGGGTGCTCAGTATGTGTGTGTGTGTTTTAGGGGGAAACTATTATTAGTACTAAAATGTAACAATGTCATGAAGTACTTACCATACGCTAAGTGCTTTACATTCCTTTCTTCATTTATCTTCACAGCAGCTCTGCAAGATAGGTATTGTTATTGCTACTTTGCAAATGAAAATACTGAGGCTCTGAGAAGACAACTTGCTCCAAGCAATACACCTCGTAAGAAGCTGCGGCAGAGCGAATGCTATGTGTATTGGCCACAGTAGTTTCTCTTCCTGGGCAAGCAGGAAAATGGTATTTCCTCAGCCTCCCTTGTAATTTGGTTAGGGCCGGCTGATCGTGTGTTAGCTAATGCAATTGGATGGGACCCACATAAGTCATTTCCAAGACTGGCTCCGAAAAGAGCCCCTCCAAGTTCTGCTTTCCCTACTAGGATGACCTTGGAAGGCGTACATTAGGTCGCAGAGTTACAGCATAAAGAGGGCCAGCCTGCCCTTTGTAGACTTACAAAACGAGCAAGAACAAGTCTTATTGGAGATTTGGGGGCTAGTTCAGTGACGGACTGGATTTTGGAGCTAAGTTGTTGGGACACCAATGTTCCCACACACGGTGCTATCATCTCTTGATACGGACACTGATGATAGGTATTAGACAGTGAATGAAATGTGAACAAAAAGAAGAGAAAAGCTAAAAACATGCTTTGGTTATGGCAAAATAATACTGATTTCAATTTTTCGTGTAAATAATTACCCCTCAAAAAATAGCGATTAACTATTAGTAAGCTTTCTTTCACTTCAGAGTTGATTCTTTGAATTTAATAGGCTTGATCAGTAAGTAAAAAGCCACACCTAGTCTCATGCTTAGAGATATGTACACGCTTGATGGCCACAGCTGTTCTAAGCACAACAATCTGAAAAAAATTGGAATAATATGGGTTACAAGTGAGCAAATGTTAGAAGGAGCCCACTCTAAAATTCCTAGTCATAATGATCCTTTCTTGGGGATACAGGCTGACCTATGTAATATTGCATTTTAAGCCATAACAAGATAATATTATACAGACACTCCAGAGGCTGTTGGAAGCAACCTCAGACTTGAGTGATACTTTGTTTTTAGTCACGTGTTTATTGCTAGATAGGCAATTTTTTATCAGCTAGGTCGCATGATCACAAATACCTCAAAAGACACTGTTTGTAGGTTATGTGTTTTATACGGTACAAGCCTCTAACAGCCTTTTAACAACCACCTACTAGAAAAATAAATTGACTGGAATATTCCCTTTTGGTATCAGTAAACGGACTTTTTTTTTAAAGGAACTTAAGCACAAGAAGGGTGTATTTTCAATAATAATAGCAAACTCATAAGGCAACTTCTATGGACATTGCTCTTTTAATTGTACAACCACCCTAGAAGGAAATGGAGGCCACAGAGAAGTTAAATAACTTGCCCAAGGTTATACAGCTTGTAAGGCGAAGTGCCCAGACTCAAACCAGCCGGTCCGGCTCCAGAACCTACGCTCTTTAACCGCTCTATGCCTGCCGCCCCCTCCTCTCAGCAACACTACGGCGGCGCTTCCTGGGCGCTCAGCACTGTTGCCCCCTGCTCAACTACTCGCTCCGCCTCTTTTTGTCTGGAGACAGCTCATTCCGTGACAAATCACTGCGGACTTTCACAAGCCCTCATTCTGACCATGTTTCAGATTTAAACCCTAGGGTCAATATCTTGCTGCCAGAGAAATTAGAGGAAATCTGATGAGCAATTCAGTAGGCAGACTGGGCCAACATAAGGATTTTGCAAAGAAGTTGACGTCTAGTTTTGGCAAACACAAATTACAAACAAAAAGATAGGAAAATGCCAGAGTTTACAAGAATCATAGGGCACAACATTTTAATGGGTATTATTTACTGAGTCTTCTGTGGGCCAACTTCTAGAGCCTAAGATTTTTACATCATTATTTTCTTTATATCTCAAAATGATTCTAGGAAGTGTATGTTAATTATTTAGTTGACTATCAGATGCCGTAGGTTGTAAAGGGAAAAAAAATGTTGCTAAGACACACCATCAGTGGTAAGATGCATTCCAGTGTTAAAACGTGAAAGAATGCCCGTCTTAACTAACGCAATACACAATCCCATATTACAGGGGAGGAAACAGACTTCATGAGGTTAAGTTGCTGAAGATCACGGTAACGTTAGCAAGTCGTAGACCCTGGGCTCACACTCAGGTTAGTCTGACGTGAGCCCATGCTCTCAACCATGTGACAGAGTGTGTCTCAATTATGTCTTTATGCTGCATGAAGTAAAATTAAGTATCTCTTTGTTGTTGTTCTTGTTAAATTGATCATCGATATGCTATAGATTGGTACCTGAAATCTCAAGGTGGCTTTTCAAGATTTGATCACCCAGGAAGATGCTTTATGTTGGCCAAGTGGGCCAAGAAAAAGAAACCAATCTCTATTTCAGTTGTAGCTATGGAGACAGCTTCAACATTACAGCTTCCAAGTGACAGTTTCTGCCTCTTTGTCCCAGAACTATCCCTCACTGTAGCTTATAATGAAAAATAACTTTTTTCTCTCATATAAAATAAAATCTTTGTTTCTGAAGACATTGCTTGGCCTGCTTTTCAGTTCAGAAACAAAATACAGTTTCTCCACTTTGAATAACTCAAGATGTTTCATAACTATGCCATGGTTTGAGATTTGAGAATGAGCAAACAAGACCACACGAAGCACAGAACAATTTCATAAAAATATTTTTAGCAATAAAGTCCCACAAGACAGAGAAACAGAAAATGCATACATACTCGACTCAGAATCCCATTTTTTTTCCTTTTTTTTTTTCCAAGGGGCGACAGCAGCTTGAAACATCGCATTCCTCCTACGTAGGACTATACGTGCATGCACGGTACACAACTTCAGTTGCTGTTCAAAAAGCACTATGAGCCATTGTTTTACGACTGTCTCTTGAGGCAAGGGGAAAATGTTATTGGTAGTCTAAAAGAATAGGTTTTAATATGGGCATTTAATTTTCTTTCCATATACTCCCTGATTAAAACAAGGTTTGCCCCATTTTCTATTTTTCTTTCAGAAACCGTCTTGACCCACATTAACAAAACAACAGACTGACTATAGCTGTGACTTTGGCTTTGACCGCCCTGAGTTTACACGCAATGTGGATCCATCTCTCGCGCTGCATCTAGGCATGGAGTCGACTTTGGCTATACGGACAACATTTAACTTATAGTTATTAAAAAAAATTCCTTTGCCCCCCAAAAGGTTAAACTGAATGCTGATACAGTTTGTTGATCTATTTGGTTTTTTAAATTAGTTGATAAGAATCAAAAAAGGAATGCAATTACAGCTCCTTAGCAATTAATGAAATAAAATATTTAAATCCACAAAAACACAGAACAGTCAAGTGAAATTTATATACACATATGTGAATTCAACTTATAAAAGTAGAGATTTGAAGCCCTGAAGTTATCATTGTCACTCAAGAGAATATTATTATTGTCTCTGGACTACAGAAATAATACGCTCTTTATTTTTAAAAATCTTCAGAATAAGACAAATATAAAGAAGGAAATGAAAAACATCCCAACTCCTGAGCTTGTTATAGTTCAGAGAGATCAGGGAAACTGCTAGCAAGTGGCAGCTTGTACTCAAACCTAAGCTGAACTAAAACCATGTGCCTTTTTTTTGAACCATACCATACATATAACCAACATTCATTACACTCTATACCTGCTGGAGCTAGATCAACAAATATAGTTTAATTAGAATAAGACCGAACCTGGAATATTCTGATAAGACTTTACACCGACCTAAACACAGCCAGAAAAGAAAATGTGAAAACGCTCACACAAGTCGGAAGCCTGGGCTTGGGTCCAGTTGTTCACACACTAGAATGAATGTCTGAGTTGTGCTGGGATTACAGAGTCAGTTCTCATCGATTCAGTTTCACTGACATGAGCCCTCACTATGCGCTGGATACTGTGTGAGGTATTTTATAGACAACACTTCTTCCCAGTAACTCTGCAAGCTAGGTAGCACTGGCACCTACTTTTAAGATGAGAAAACTGGGGCTCAGACAGCTCAGGCGGCTTGTCCTGGCAAACGGTGGAGCTGAGGTACCTACCCAGGTCTGTGGGCCCCAATGCTATGCTCTTACCATTGTGATATCTGAATACTTGATCCCCATCTTCATGGAACTAATAGGAAAGGAGTCTAATAGGAAAGGAGATTAATTATGGAAATAACTAGAACGTAAGACAGAATACAAAAGAAACCATCCAGAGATTAAAAACAGAATACTGTGAGGATTCGAATGCCAGACAGACATACCCAGTAGGAGCTGGGAGTGACGGGGGGATGGACAGCAGCAAAAATGCTCCCAGTAAGGGCCTGGATGGGAGAAAGGACTTCGAGAAAGGATAGAATTTCTATGGATGTGATGAAGGTTGGGTGGGACAAAGCTGAATCAAGAAGAGGAAGTAGGAAATCCGATGTGTTAGCTACATGTACGGGATGAGTAGAAAGCAGGGAGAGATCAAGTTAGAAAGGTGACGTTGGCTATAGCCCTGAAGGTTCGAGGGTCGGGGGAGGAATTTATACACAATTCACCAGGCAGTGAGGCTCCCTAGAAAGTCTCTGAGTGCAGGGAGACCCTAGGAAGATTAATCAGACAGTAGTGTGGAGAGACAGTAGGCCCATTCACTAAAAGTCAATTTCCTTGATTTTCAGGGAATAAGAAACATATTATTATCCTCATTTTAAGGATGAAAAAACTGAGGCTCACGAGGGCTAGGTAGCTTATCCAAGGTCATAGTTAGTAAACAGAAGAGTAAGGACTTGAATCAAGTCTCTGCAATTCCCAAACCTCACTCTGTCCACTAGGACCTGACTACTCCAAGTGAGGCCTATGGACCGGCAGCACCACCCCCCTCCCAGATCCCTGAGAGCTCATTAGAAATTCGGACATACCGAATCAGAAACTGCATGTTCACAGGATGACGTATGCACGTGAAAGTACCAGGTCACATTTTCTTTTTTACAACGACCTATATAATTACTGGGAAAAATCATTCAGCTGACTAACACCCAGCTGTTTGGGAGAGTTCATTAGGTAATTTCCTTACACAAAAGGTAAGAATCAACTAAGAAAAGAGGGCCTTCTGGATTTTGTTCTCATAGGTAAACCAAGTCAAGAAATCAAAAACTGAAATTGTACCTAGCTGTGTGGCCTTGGGCAAGCCACTTAATCTCTCTGAATTGTAGTTTCTTCATCTATGTAATACTTAGCCTATAAGAAGCAAATGAGATGGTATCTGTGAAGAAAGCTTGTATAATGGGAGATCATTATACACGTATGAAGTCCTGTTATTAGAAGATATAGCTATGAAGTGCCTTAGTTCAAAGATTAAAGAGGAAAAAAGAAGAGAGAGAGAGAGGGAGAGAAAGAAAGAAAGAAAAAAAGAAAGAAAGAGGAAGAAAAGGAGGAAGGAAAGGAGGGACGGAAGGAGGAAGGAAGGGAGGAAGGAAGGAAAGAAGGGTAAAAAGAGAGAAAGGCAGGGCAATATACACAAGCTTGCTGAAGGAAAGCCAGCTTCACTGTGGCGGGGCATGAAGAACTGATGGGTTAAGGAGTGAAGGAATCCAAGAAATCTAATTTGTGTTTCACACAGGTGTTTCTGAAAATACAGAGACCACACTGCATATGGAATTGGGAGAGCAACGAGGGCCTGTGTGGTCTTGGCCCAAAGTAACAAACTTAAGGTCCATAAAGCCATTAAACAAAAAAAAAGTCATGTAGTAATTACAGGAATGAAAAACAGTTCATCTGAGGAAAAATTAGTATAGATTTTTAATCTTGGAGCAGAGAAGCCTACATAATGAATTAATAATGGAACATTTGTTACCAATTTATTCCAGTTACCACAGAAAATTAAGATACATTAACTGATTTCAAGCATGAGATTCTTTAGTGAGCCTAGACAGTGAGGGAGGTTTGAACACGTGAAAGAGAGATTATGGACTCCTCATCCTTAATTCTTCTGGCACATATTCATTGAGGGCCGATTACTTGCCAGACATTGGGCTGACTGCTGGGGCTCCAGAGTGTATAAAATACACTTATTTCTTCGATTAGGAAATAATTCAGCAGAGAGAAAGATACAGGTGATTATAATCCAGGGTAGAAAGTAAAATGTTCCATAAGATAGCTATAAATAAGAGAGCATGGAAATCCGGAGGCAAGCAGGTGTTAACTTCAGATGGGAGAAGTATTAAGAAAGGCTTCCCGACTAAGGTACACGGCACATTTTTAAGTTGTTTTCCTTTGGTCTTCTAAGAATCAAGGGCCTGGACTAATCATCTGCGGAGATTCTTTCCCATTTTGTGGTGCTGTGATGACCATTATTAGGCTATGAAAGATCGGTTACATTTGAATACATGAAGGACTGAGGAAAACCTACACTGTTAGGTGGCAGTGACCCTGGCATTATCATGGCATCACTTATCTGTGGAAATGTGTGTCCACGTGAGATTAAAAAAATAAACCAAAACCAAACACCCAAATTAGTTTTAATTCAGTCCAACAGCCAATTTATTGAGACATTAGAGTCAATTGACTCTGTTGGTTTGTTGGTTCCGTGCTGACGGTGACATACGTAGAGAACGCGGATGTACAGAAACGAATCCATCACCGGTCCCCTTCCCTCCAAAGCCCTGTTAAAGTAACGAGATATTTCTGAAGCAGGGACGGGGAGGTAATGGCTACAGTCAGTACGGTGCAGGTGGGTTGTAGGGGGGAAGCAGTGAAAATGTTCTATGTTGGTCACCAGGAAAAATCTGAGGACAAAGTGTCTTTCCGCACGTTGTAAAGTTTTGGCATATTCACTAAAAATCAGGTAAAACATACTTTCAAGGGTTCTAGCATATGAGACCTGCTAGTCCGTTATCCCATGTCAAGAATCAAAACCTTAGTAGCTTGGTAGGCACAGAATAATGAAATCAGAAAACAAGTCGTATTTCTTGTATTTTTGTAATGGCTAAGGCTACGCGGTATTCCTTGAGATGATTTTCGAAGAATTTAGTAATATTAGGCATGTTAAAGGTTTCTATGGATGGGGGTAAAAGCCTTTAAAATTTACTGATAGAATGGAATCACGTGTTAGCCAATAATTTTTAAATGCAATGTCACACACGTGATATAGAAACTGAAAATTTGGGGGGGATGTCAATAAACACATAAGCTCTGGGTTTGCTGAACTTCTGAAGGACATGTGCCTGTAATTGGCCTTTCTCATTTCTGTCTTGTTAACAAGTATATAAATAAGAGAAGGCTTCAGTAATTGGCTCAGAGTTACTAATGAATTAATTAACTTCAGTCTATTTTACCTAACCTTTAATAATAAGAGTCCTTTTTTTTTTTTTTTGGTCTAGCAATAGGTCTGACAGACTGAGAAAACAGACATGCAGCAAAGCTCTTGAAAATTAATGAGAAACGAGGAAAGAATCAATGTACATTCTGCTTGCAGAGAACTGACACAAAAAAGACACAATAAACCATGAACAAACACAGTCAGTTTAAAAAATAGGTTAGAAAAAGTGGGCAAATTCAATTATAGAAGTAATTAGAAGATATAGGGCAAGGCTGCCTTTTGGGACTGTGCCAGAAAACATGAATTAATATGAGTGAATAGAAAGAGCCCATGTAGTAATTAAGAAGCAATCACCTATGGCAATGAGTACCTGAAAACAGGCTGCAAACTATTAATTCAGTGATCAAAAATATTTTTAGATGATTAATATGGCAAATTTATTTTAAAAGACTAATTTCTGGAAAGATATCAAGACAATAGCACACTATTTGTTCCTCTGGCATTTATATAGCTAATTAAATTTTATAATTTGCAACAACAGTCATTATTATCTGAAAACAGGAAAGGCAATATTTCGCCTTCTTTTTTTTTTTAATGGTGGTTCTAAAATCAATAAGTTAAATCCGGCTCCTGCTGTCCTCCTGTAAGTGCCTAAGCCCTGATTGTTACATTCTTTCAATGCATATTTTTTCTTATACGTCTGTGTTTCTATAATTTTAACCATCTGAATTAATGCACATATTCTCAGAGGTTTTATATGTTTCCATACCTGGGCAGGGATTCCACGCACTGTTTAATTTCAACACTATCAAATAAAAGCAGTTAAATGTACTATTTGTGCATCAAAGACTTTCTTACTTGGTCAACAGAGGTCTTTACTTCAGTACACACCATTCCTTCCCCTAGAGTACAAAGGCACAGACACGTTATGGTGAAGAGCGCTTTGCAACACACAGAAGGCTAATGGCTTCTGAAATAGGTGATTATCAGAGCCCCGTAGAGCAAGATGAGGGTCTGGCTGGTAATAAATAACCTCACAATATGAATTATTCTATTTCCACAGCTTTAAGAAAAGCTACATTTCATTTGTTGATCAGAAAAGTCGGGAAAATGCTGTGTCTTTGGAAATAACAGGGAGCTACTAAAACTAATCACTGTGTCAGTGGGGAGTTATTGAGCACCTACTAAGGGCCTAAGATGCAAAAGTAAATCTTGAAATGCTAATCTTGTAACAAGTGTGTGTGTGTGTGTGTGTGTGTGTGTGTGTGCGCGCAATTTCCTTTTCAAAGTCAATAAACAGAAACTTTTATATGCATGCTTTAGAGATGCTAGATTTTTAATTATTAATTTGCTCACGGATTATTGCCATTTTTGAGGTTAGGGTACACATTGCTAACGTGCAAAACAAGACTGAAGTAGAAACTCGTTGGGAGTCACGGTGCAGAGGGCATGGAGGTAGGAGTTGGACAGGTATTTGAGGAAAATAAAAAGGGAGAGATTTTGACAAGATACCAGATGAAGCAGATATTCGATGTGTCCAGTTCTTTCCNCCTATCTGTTTTTCGCTCATTTGCTTAAAACAACCTGGGTGCTTTTAAGAAGAACACGTAAGAGAAGATCGCCTCTGGCAGAGGGCTCTCACTCTGAGTTTGCCTCGTGTTGTTAATTATGAAAACTTAGGTATGGCAACGGCAAACCAACAGCTCCTCTAGCTATGTGCTGACAATGACAGAGCCCCCGAGAGGCAGGCAATTGGGAACTAGTGAAGTGAGGACAGCTTAGAGGTGTGGGGGCCGAGAGGGGCTGCCCGCTGAACAGGACCCACTCACCATGAAATGTTAATGTGTCAATGAAGGGGAAAAGCATGAATGAAACACAAAGAAACTGAAAGTGACTCAGCTGGTTGGAGATGGAATTTGGGCTCTTTGCCAGAGTAAGGTGTTCAAGGGCACGCCTAGGGAAAGAAAACAGGCTGCCCCTGATTTTAGAAAAAGATAATATTTTGAGGAAAGAAGACAAAGGCTCTTTTCTCCAGAAATAAGCTTCCTTCCTTTTTTTTTTCCTTCTTTTCTTCTTCTCTTCCTTCATGCAACAAACATTTTCTGCATTCCTACTTTTTGCCACGCTCGAGGTTAGGAATGGAGCAAGAGCTCGAGAGGGAGAGTGGGACATGAAGATAAATGAGAAACAACCCCTCTTTCAAAGCTCTTACTCTCGAGGAAGGACAGGCATAGGTAGATGGAGGCAACTATAATAAAAGGTCGTGAAATAAGTTGTGAAGAAGGGGGAAGAGGTGAGCTGTAGAAGGAGAGCAGAAGAAGGGGGCAACTAGCTGGGGGCTCTCGGAGATCAGAAAAGGCTTTCCTAGAAGAGGTGGCGATTAATTATGCCTACCCTGAAGAATCACAGGCAGAGAAGGAAGCAGAATTTCAGGTGGAGGAAACTTTCTCTTCCCCTACTGTCATCTCTAAACATCTTCTTTTTCAAATCAAATTATTTCAGGAAAACAGGGAGACAAGACACCCCATGACGTGTGCATGTGAGGGTGGTAGTTGTATGTGGTGGGGCGGGATGAGGAGGATTGGCTTGTATGGGGACTTCTCTAGAGTTTAGAATACATTCTCCTCATATATCAAACATTTGCCTCATCTAGGTTAGCTTTTTTTTTTTTTTACATACTCTTCTTTTTCATTATTTGAATGATCTTTGAATCTTGTTTGGTTGGAAAAGGCGATCTTCCAATAGCTTTTATTTTTCATAATTTTTGAAAGATTTTATTTATTTATTTGAGAGAGAGCGAGCGCACGCACATGAGTTGGGGGAGGGGTCGAGGGAGAGGGAAAGAGAGAATCTCAAGCAGACTCCCCTCTGAGCATGGAGCCCATCATGGGCTCCATCTCACAACCCTGAGATCATGACCTGAGCTGAAATCAAGAGTTGGACACTTAACTAACTGAGCCACCCAAGCACCCCTCCAATAGCTTTTATATTTTATGTTTGATAGCTTTAACATTTTTGCCAATGATAAGT